>NW_026999834.1:0-9589 GCF_036934945.1 Oncorhynchus masou masou
CCAGAGCTAGCAACAGCATTGAGTGGAGATTTTGAAGAGTGCACATTCACGGGTAGCTAATAAGAGCCTATTGAGCCTCCAACCTTTATGATCTCGGACACCCAGGGCATCTGTCCACTAGTGATCACAACCTTTTGACAGCTATTACTGAATCACATGCAGTTATGAAGAAAATAAACACTAAAGTGGTGAATTTAGTGGAAACTTACCCATTTGTAACAAGCATGGTAAAAACATTTGTTGTTATACCTCTGTAATTAGACTGCAATTACCATCAGTTACATGTTATTACAGTGTGACTATGAGTTAATACAATTAGATACACATGTTATTACACTATTAAGGACAGTCAAAAAGGGGCCAAACAGAGAGCCTCAAATCCAGCCTTCTTAGGGTCCAGGCTGCTTGTGAGGATATTATTTCAAACATATATATATTAAATGTACAAAACATTAGGAACACCGGCTCTTTCCCATGATATAGACTGACCATGTGAATTCAGGTGAAAGCTATGATCCCTTATTGATGTCACATGTTAAATACACTTCAACCTCCGTAGATGAAGGGGAGGAGACAGGTTAATAACGGTGTTTTTATGCTTAAGACATGAATTGTGTGTGTGCCATTCAGAGGGTGAGTGTGCAAGACAAAAGATTTAAGTGCCTTTGAACGTGATATGTTAGTAGGTGCCAGGCGCGTGTCAAGAACTGCAGCGCTGCTGGGATAGTCACGCTTAACAGTTTCCTATGTGTATCAAGAATGGTCCACCACCCAAAGGACATCCAGCCAACTTGACAACATTGGAAAGCATTGGAATCAACATGGGCCACCATCCCTGTTGGAATGCATTTGGCACCTTGTAGAGTCCATGTCCCGACGATTTGATACAGTTCTGAAGGCAAAAAGGGAGTGCAACTCAATATTCGGAAGGTGTTCCTAATTTTTTGGACACTTAATGTATGTCTTGGTGGTCTCAGAGCAGCACTCTCGCCGCTCCTTGCCTAAGCCAGTTACATGTTAAAAGGCCAGTTTCGTTGCCTTCAGGACCAGATTCTGAAGTTTTTAATCTGTTGAGGATCTTTCAGTTTCCTCTACGGTCCACTGTCTAAAATATTTGAAGATAGTGGATCTGAGATAAGCAAACACATTAATCACCAGGAAAAAAATGTATATGAATTCTTATAATTTTCTGGGGCATTAAAAAGGCATTGTCAATTGCATTTTATAACATCATACCTGTAGTTTTTGAACCACTTGTTGACAATTTTAATAGTGAACCCCTTCATCAAGCATGTTTGTTTTTTCCTCAGAGGGAAAGAGTTTGAGGGAAAAGGGCATTACTTTTGTGTATGTATAGCCTATCTATATAATGTGTTTGAGGGAGAGTATGTGAGTGTGTGTGTGTTACATGCTGAAGCAGCAATTGGCTCCTGTCCCTGATGGCAAGGGCCGGTACAGGCACAGCAAGCGTAGCACGATTCTGTTCCAGCGGACCCTGTATGTCTTTGAAAGCCTGCTTTAGACAGACTTTCTTGAAAAACAAATGTATTTACTGACCTCTCATTATATATGAACTATATCTTTTTTTAGAGCTTGTTGAGAGCGTGGTTGTCCTATGGTTATTTTGCATACAACCTTCCCACAGCTTTCTGGGAATGGTGCAGAATATTTGCTCGGCTTTGGAACATTCTCAGCACATTTAAGGAACTTGACCCCTAAAAATATTTTCTTTTGTATTTCATTACTTTAGAAGAAAGTACAAACCAGGTTAAATTGAAATAAAATGTTGGTAATGTCATAGGAACGTTATCCATGTAACGGCTTACTTCTGTTGAAGGAGGAGAGGACCAAACTGCAGCGTGGTACTTTTGAGACATATTTATTGAAGAACGAAAAAACACGAACAATACAAAAACAACAAACGGAACGTGAAAACCTAAACAGTCCTATCTGGTGAAGACACAGAGACAGGAACAAACACCCACGAAATACTCAAAGAATATGGCTACCTAAATATGGTTCCCAATCAGAGACAACGATAATCACCTGACTCTGATTGAGAACCGCCTCAGGCAGCCATAGACTATGCTATACAACCCACACAACCCCAAGACGAAACACACCACAAATAAACCCATGTCACACCCTGGCCTGAAACAATAAATGAAGATAAACATAATAAATATCGACCAGGGCGTGACAGAACCCCCCCTAAGGTGCGGACTCCCGGACGCACATCAAAACAATAGGGAGGGTCCGGGCGGGCGTCTGTCCATGGTGGCGGCTCCGGCGCGGGACCCCACTCTATTAATGTCTTAGTCCCCCTTCCTCGCGTCCTAGGATAGTCCACCCTCGCCGCCGACCATGGCCTAGTCGTCCTCACCCGGAACCCCACTGGACTGAGGGGCAGCTCGGGACTGAGGGGCAGCTTGGGACTGAGGGGACGCTCAGGACTGAGAGGAAGCCCAGCACTGAGAGAAAGCTCAGCAAGGTAGTTGAATCCGGCAGATCTTGGCTGGCCGGCAGTTCTGGCAGATCCTGGCTGACTGGCGGATCTGGAAGGAGTCTGGTTGACTGGCAGATCTGGAAGAGTCTGGTTGACTGGCAGATCTGGAAGAGTCTGGTTGACTGGCAGATCTGGAAGAGTCTGGTTGACTAGCAGATTCTCGCAGACTGACGGCTCTGGCTGCTTTACGCTGACTGGCGGCTCTGGCTGCTCCATGCTGACTGGCGGCTCTGGCTGCTCCATGCAGATTGGCAGCTCTGGCGGCTTCTTGCAGACTAGCAGCTCTGGCTGTTCCATGCAGACTGGCAGCTCCATGCAGACTGGCAGCTCCATGCAGACTGGCAGCTCCTTGCAGACTGGCAGCTCCTTGCAGACTGGCAGCTCCTTGCAGACTGACATCTCCGGCTGCTCCATGCAGACTGACAGCTCTGGCTGTTCCATGCAGACTGACAGCTCTGGCTGCTCCATGCAGACTGACAGCTCGGGCTGTGCTAAACAGGCGAGAGACTCCAGCAGCGCTGTAGAGGAGGAAGGCTCTGGACTGCGCTGGAACAGGCGGAGGCTCCGGCAGCGCAGGAGAGGGAGAAGGCTCCTGCAGCGCGAACAGGCGAGAGGCTCCGGCAGCGCAGGAGAGAAAGGTCTCGGCAAGCGCTGGAGAGGCGAGGCCACAGGCCTGATGCGTGGTGCTGGCACCGGTGGTACTGGGCCGAGGACACACAGAAGCCTGGTGCGGAGCTGCCACAGGAGGGCTGGGGTGTGGAGGTACTGGGTAGACCGGACCGTGCAGGCGCACTGGAGCTCTTGAACACCGAGCCTGCCCAACCTTACCTGCTGAATACTCCCGTCACTTGCCAGTGCGGCAGCAGGGAATAGCCCGCGACTATGCAGGCGAACCGGGGACACCGAGCGCAAGGCTGGTGCCATGTGCTGGCCCAAGGAGACACTAGGACCAGATGCAGAGTCAAGCCATGGCATTTGGCTCGACGCCAATCTAGCTCGGCCGATACGCTGAGCTGACAGAACACACCGGGCTATGCACCCGATCACAAGACAATCTGCGCGCCACAGCATAACACGGTGCCTGCCCGTCTCCCTAGCTCCCTGGTAAGCACAGGAAGTTTGCGCAGGTTCCCTACCTGGCGAATATATCTCCTGTGAGCTCAATACGCATTTTTGGGCTGACTCCTGGTCGCGGCTGCTGCCTCTTCATACCAGCGCTTCTCAGCTCTCTCCGCCTCCAGTTCTTCTTTGGGACGGCGATATTCTCCAGGCTGATCCAAGTCTTTCTCCAAACAATTGTCCTCCCATGTCCATTCCTCCTTTCACTGCACCTGCTGCCTGTTACGACGCCTCGCTGGTCCCGTTGTGGTGGGTGTTTCTGTAACGGCTTTCGGTTGAAGGAGGAGCGGACTAAAATGCAGCGTGGTACTTTTGAGACATATTTATTGAAGAACTAAAAAAACACGAACAATACAAAACAACAAACGGAACGCCAAAACCTAAAGAGTCCTATCTGGTGAAGTCACAGAGACAGGAACAAACACCCACAAAATACTGAAGAATATGGCTACTTCAAATATGGTTCCCAATCAGAGACAACGCATAATCACCTGACTGATTGAGAACCTGACAGCAGCCATAGACTATGCTATACACCCCACACAACCCCAATGATCTAAACACACCAATAAATAAACCCATGTCACACCCTGACTGATCCAATAACAAGATAAACATAATAAATATAGACCAGATGCTTGACACTCCAACTGGTTTGATATTGGGAATATTCTCATTGTTCAGCATAAAATTTCCTACAGGTTTCCTCATGGTTCTATTTAAAGTCATGTTCTCGTTTTACAAGAACGTTGAGAACTTTCCAGAAACTGTAGCAATGTTCAGAGCCCGCTTTAAGAATGTTATTTTAACATACACTACCGCTCAAAAGTTTGGTGTCTTTGTTTTTGAAAGAAAATCAAAAACATTTGTCCATTAAAATAACATCAAGTTGATCAGAAATACAGTGTAGACATTGTTAATGTTGTAAATGACTATTGTAGCCGAAACGGCAGATTTTTTTATGCGAATTCTACATAGGCGTACAGAGTCCCATTATCAGCAACCATGACTCCTGTGTTTCAATGGCACGCTGTGTTAGCTAATCCAAGTTTATCATTTTAAAGGCTAATTGATCATTAGAAAACCCTTTTGCAATTACAGTGCCTGTATGTCAGTCAAGAGATCTCACAGGCAGCCAGCGGCTCTTGTCACAATGTTAGTCTGTCAGATACCCAGTGAGTGATAATTTGCTCAATATTATGAGTTGAGAAATAAAGTTGACATCATTAGAAACAATATATTCTCCTTTTCTACTGTAAGTATATATTTTGTTGCTAGAGATATTTATAAAAACGCTAAAATAAAATAACAACAGTGTTGCGGACCTCTGCAGTACACTCCGTGGACCCAGGAAGAATACCCTGACCTAGAAATTAATTAATTTGACGCTAGATATGTGTTCAACGTCCACTGAAGTAGATTAGCAGGTTTCCTAGATAGCTACAGTAGTTGTCTTGGTAACCAAACAAACAGACTTGCTAATTTCCACGTAAAAAATCAAATCAAATTTTATTTGTCACATACACATGGTTAGCTGATGTTAATGCGAGTGTAATGAAATGCTTGTGCTTCTAGTTCCGACAATGCAGTAATAACCAACAAGTAATCTAACTAACAATACCAAAACTACTGTCTTATACACACAAGTGTAAGGGGATAAAGAATATGTACATAAAGATATATGAATGAGTGATGGGACAGAGCAGCATAGGCAAGATACAGTAGATGGTATCGAGTACAGTATATACATATGAGATGAGTATGTAAACAAAGTGGCATAGTTAAAGTGGCTAGGTGATACATGTATACATAAAGATGCAGTAGATGATATAGAGTACAGTATATACGTATACATAAGGAGATGAATAATGTAGGGTGTAAACATTATATTAGGTAAAGCATTTTTAATGTGGCTGGTGATATATTTTACATCATTTCCATCAATTCCTTCCGATTCGGGTTGGAGCTGAAGTACGCATCTACACTTCGGGTCCGCAGGTAGTATAACTTTTCATTACATTTCATTATAGTACAACGGTTTGATTTGTCTAATCTTAGCAATTTCTTCTTAGCTAGCTACATAGCCGTCTTTGTATCAAAGATAGTGCGTAATCATCGTGATTTCGTCGTCCTAACGTAGTCTACACTGCTATCTGTCTCAGCTAGCTAATGTCCACCGTCGAATACCAGCACTGTAGAAACTATTACACTCCAACTAGACGACTTGATTAGTGTAGTGTTAGCTAGCTACATAGTTGTCTTTGCTGTCTTCGTATCCAAGATAATTGTGTAGTTTAGAGTGTGTAGACTTGAGTGATTATCTACTTACCGAGGTTAGCTAGCCAGCTATTTATAAGTCCCTAACGTAGGGAGATTGCTGGCAGCTGGCCAACAGCTAGCCAACGTCTACCGAATAGACTTCAACAACCCGGTCAACATTCGCCATGGCTCCACAGGTAGTATCACATTTTCATTTCACTTCATTACAGTACAACGGTTTTGATTTGTTTGATCGTAGCTAGCTACACCCATAGTCCGTCTTGTATCAAAGACAATTGCGTAGTCTAGAGCGTTTCTAGGTTACAGCTGACTATTGTCGTTCTTACCTAACGTAACGTAATCAACACTGCTAGCTAGCCAGCTAGCCTTGAATAGCAGCACTGCAAAACTATTACACTCGACGGAACGACTTGATTAGTGTAGTGTCATCGCCAGCTAGCCTACAAAGTCAACAACCAACCACTGCCAACTAGCCTACTCCAGCAGTACTGTAACATTTCAATCATTTAGTCAATAAGATTCTTGCTACGTAAGTTTAACTTTCTGAACATTCCGAGGCGTGTAGTCCACTTGTCATTCCAATCTCCTCTGCATTAGCGTAGCCTCTTCTGTAGCCTGACATCAGCTATGTGTCTATCTATCCCTGTTCTCTCCCTCTCTGCAAAGACCATACAAACGCTCCACACCGCGTGGCCGCGCCACCTAATCTGGTGGTCCCAGCGCAAGCACGACCCACGTGGAGTTCCAGGTCTCCGGTAGCCTCTGGAACTGCCGATCTGCGGCCAACAAGGCAGAGTTCATCTCAGCCTATGCCTCCCTCCAGTCCCTCGACTTCTTGGCACTGACGGAAACATGGATCACCACAGATAACACTGCTACTCCTACTGCTCTCTCTTCGTCCGCCCCGTGTTCTCGCACACCCGAGAGCTTCTGGTCAGCGGGGTGGTGGCACCGGGATCCTCATCTCTCCCAAGTGGTCATTCTCTCTTTCTCCCCTTACCCATCTGTCTATCGCCTCCTTTGAATTCCATGCTGTCACAGTTACCAGCCCTTTCAAGCTTAACATCCTTATCATTTATCGCCCTCCAGGTTCCCTCGGAGAGTTCATCAATGAGCTTGATGCCTTGATAAGCTCCTTTCCTGAGGACGGCTCACCTCTCACAGTCCTGGGCGACTTTAACCTCCCCACGTCTACCTTTGACTCATTCCTCTCTGCCTCCTTCTTTCCACTCCTCTCCTCTTTTGACCTCACCCTCTCACCTTCCCCCTACTCACAAGGCAGGCAATACGCTCGACCTCATCTTTACTAGATGCTGTTCTTCCACTAACCTCATTGCAACTCCCCTCCAAGTCTCCGACCACTACCTTGTATCCTTTTCCCTCTCGCTCTCATCCAACACTTCCCACACTGCCCCTACTCGGATGGTATCGCGCCGTCCCAACCTTCGCTCTCTCTCTCCCCCCTACTCTCTCCTCTTCCATCCTATCATCTCTTCCCTCTGCTCAAACCTTCTCCAACCTATCTCCTGATTCTGCCTCCTCAACCCTCCTCTCTTCCCTTTCTGCATCCTTTGACTCTCTGTCCCCTATCCTCCAGGCCCGGCTCGGTCCTCCCTCCCCGCTCCGTGGCTCGATGACTCATTGCGAGCTCACAGAACAGGGCTCCGGGCAGCCGAGCGGAAATGGAGGAAAACTCGCCTCCCTGCGGACCTGGCATCCTTTCACTCCCTCCTCTCTACATTTTTTCCTCCTCTGTCTCTGCTGCTAAAGCCACTTTCTACCACTCTAAATTCCAAGCATCTGCCTCTAACCCTAGGAAGCTCTTTGCCACCTTCTCCTCCCTCCTGAATCCTCCCTCCCCCTCCCCCCTCCTCCCTCTCTGCAGATGACTTCGTCAACCATTTTGAAAAGAAGGTCGACGACATCCGATCCTCGTTTGCTAAGTCAAACGACACCTTCAGTTCTGCTCACACTGCCCTACCCTGTGCTCTGACCTCTTTCTCCCTCTCTCTCCAGATGAAATCTCGCTTCTTGTGACGACCGGCCGCCCAACAACCTGCCCGCTTGACCCTATCCCTCCTCTCTTCTCAGACCATTCAGGAGACCTTCTCCCTTACCTCACCTCGCTCATCAACTCATCCCTGACCGCTGGCTCGTCCCTTCCGTCTTCAAGAGGCGAGTTGCACCCCTTCTGAAAAAACCTACACTTGATCCCTCCGATGTCAACAACTACAGACCAGTATCCCTTCTTTCTTTTCTCTCCAAAACTCTTGAACGTGCCGTCCTTGGCCAGCTCTCCCGCTATCTCTCTCAGAATGACCTTCTTGATCCAAATCAGTCAGGTTTCAAGACTAGTCATTCAACTGAGGTTTACTCTTCTCTGTATCACGGTGGCGCTCCGCACTGCTAAAGCCTAACTCTCTCTCCTCTGCTCTCATCCTTCTAGACCTCGGCTGCCTTCGATACTGTGAACCATCAGATCCTCCTCTCCACCCTCTCCCGAGTTGGGCATCTCCGGCGCGGCCCACGCTTGGATTGCGTCCTACCTGACAGGTCGCTCCTACCAGGTGGCGTGGCGGCTGTCTCCTGGCGACTGGTGTCCCCCAGGCTCTGTTCTAGGCCCTCTCCTATTCTCGCTATACACCAAGTCACTTGGCTCTGTCATAACCTCACATGGCCTCTCCTATCATTGCTATGCAGACGACACACAATTAATCTTCTCCTTTCCCCCTTCTGATGACCAGGTGGCGGATCGCATCTCTGCATGTCTGGCAGACATATCAGTGTGGATGACGGATCACCACCTCAAGCTGAACCTCGGCAAGACGGGCTGCTCTTCCTCCCGGGGAAGGACTGCCCGTTCCATGATCTCGCCATCACACGGTTGACAACTCCATTGTGTCCTCCTCCCAGAGCGCTAAGAACCTTGGCGTGATCCTGGACAACACCCTGTCGTTCTCAACTAACATCAGGCGGTGGCCCGTTCCTGTAGGTTCATGCTCTACAACATCCCAGAGTACGACCCTGCCTCACACAGGAACGGCGCAGGTCTAATCCAGGCACTTGTCATCCGTCTGGATTACTGCAAAGGGTTAAGTTAGGAGGTTAGGGTTGTTGGCTGGGCTCCCTGCCTGTGCCATTAAACCCCTACAACTCATCCAGACGCCGCAGCCCGTCTGGTGTTCAACCTTCCCAAGTTCTCTCCGTCACCCCGCTCCTCCGCTCTCTCCACTGGCTTCCAGTTAGGCTCGCATCCGCTACAAGACCATGGTGCTTGCCTACGGAGCTGTGAGGGGAACGACACCGCAGTACCTCCAGGCTCTGATCAGGCCCTACACCCAAGCAAGGACACTGCGTTCATCCACCTCTGGCCTGCTCGCCTCCCTACCACTGAGGAAGTACAGTTCCCGCTCCAGCCCAGTCAAAACTGTTAGCTGCTCTGGCCCCCAATGGTGGAACAAACTCCCTCACGACGCCAGGACCGTGGGAGTCAATCACCACCTTCCGGAGACACCTGAAGCCCACCTCTTTAAGGAATACCTAGGATAGGATAAAGTAATCCCTTCTCACCCCCCTTAAATGATTTAGATGCACTCATTGTAAAGTGGCTGTTCCACTGGATGTCATAAGGTGAATTCACCAATTTGTAAGTCGCTCTGGATAAGAGCGTCTGCCAAATGACTT
>NW_026999835.1:0-9588 GCF_036934945.1 Oncorhynchus masou masou
GCTCCGAGGAGGGAGGGAGGGAGACTGTGCAGGGAGGTGAGCTCAGATGGAACGGGCTGGGAACACGCTCCGAGGAGGGAGGGAGGAGACTGTGCAGGGAGGTGAGCTCAGATGGAACGGGATGGGAACACGCTCCCGAGGAGGGAGGGAGGAGACTGTGCAGGGAGGTGAAGCTCAGATGGAACGGGCTGGGAACACGCTCCGAGGGAGGGGAGGGAGGAGACTGTGCAGGAGGTGAGCTCAGATGGAACGGGCTGGGAACACGCTCCGAGGAGGGGAGGGAGGAGACTGTGCAGGGAGTTGAGCTCAGATGGAGCAGGGCTGGGAACACGCTCCGAGGAGGGGAGGGAGGAGACTGTGCAGGGAGGTGAGCTCAGATGGAACGGGCTGGGAACACGCTCCGAGGAGGGGAGGAGGAGACTGTGCAGGGAGTTGAGCTCAGATGGAACAAGCTGGGAACACGCTCCGAGGAGGGAGGGAGGAGACTGTGCAGGGAGGTGAGCTCAGATGGAACGGGCTGGGAACACGCTCCGAGGAGGGAGGGAGGAGACTGTGCAGGGAGGTGAGCTCAGATGGAACGGGCTGGGGAACACGGCTCCGAGGAGGGAGGGGAGGAGACTGTGCAGGGAGGTGAGCTCAGATGGAACGGGCTGGGAACACGCTCCGAGGAGGGAGGGAGGAGACTGTGCAGGGAGTTGAGGCTCAGATGGAACGGGCTGGGAACACGCTCCGAGGAGGGAGGGAGGAGACTGTGCAGGGAGGTGAGCTCAGATGGAACGGGCTGGGAACACGCTCCGAGGAGGGAGGGGAGGAGACTGTGCAGGGAGGTGAGCTCAGATGGAACGGGCTGGGAACACGCTCCGAGGGAGGGGAGGGAGGAGACTGTGCAGGAGTTGAGCTCAGATGGAACGGGCTGGGAACACGCTCCGAGGAGGGAGGGAGGAGACTGTGCAGGGAGTTGAGCTCAGATGGAGCGGGCTGGGAACACGCTCCGAGGGAGGGAGGGAGGAGACTGTGCAGGGAGGTGAGCTCAGATGGAGCGGGCTGGGAACACGCTCCGAGGAGGGAGGGAGGAGACTGTGCAGGGAGGTGAGCTCAGATGGAACGGGCTGGGAACACGCTCCGAGGAGGGAGGGAGGAGACTGTGCAGGGAGGTGAGCTCAGATGGAACGGGCTGGGAACACGCTCCGAGGAGGGAGGGGGAGGAGACTGTGCAGGGAGGTGAGCTCAGATGGAACTGCGCTGGGAACACGCTCCGAGGAGGGAGGGAGGAGACTGTGCAGGGAGGTGAGCTCAGATGGAACGGGCTGGGAACACGCTCCGAGGAGGGAGGGAGGAGACTGTGCAGGAGGTGAGCTCAGATGGAACGGGCTGGGAACACGCTCCGAGGAGGGAGGAGGAGACTGTGCAGGGAGGTGAGCTCAGATGGAACGGGCTGGGAACACGCTCCGAGGAGGGAGGGGGAGGAGACTGTGCAGGGAGGTGAGCTCAGATGGAGCAGACTGGGAACACGCTCCGAGGAGGGAGGGAGGAGACTGTGCAGGAGGTGAGCTCAGATGGAACGGGCTGGGAACACGCTCCGAGGAGGGAGGGAGGAGACTGTGCAGGGAGTTGAGCTCAGATGGAGCGGGCTGGGAACACGCTCCGAGGGAGGGAGGGAGGAGACTGTGCAGGGAGGTGAGCTCAGATGGAACGGGCTGGGAACACGCTCCGAGGAGGGGAGGGAGGAGACTGTGCAGGGAGGTGAGCTCAGATGGAACGGGCTGGGAACACGCTCCGAGGAGGGAGGGGAGGAGACTGTGCAGGGAGTTGAGCTCAGATGGAACGGGCTGGGAACACGCTCCGAGGAGGGAGGGAGGGAGACTGTGCAGGGAGGTGAGCTCAGATGGAGCGGGCTGGGAACACGCTCCGAGGAGGGAGGGAGGAGACTGTGCAGGGAGGTGAGCTCAGATGGAACGGGCTGGGAACACGCTCCGAGGAGGGAGGGAGGAGACTGTGCAGGGAGGTGAGCTCAGATGGAACGGGCTGGGAACACGCTCCGACGGAGGAGGGAGGGAGGAGACTGTGCAGGAGGTGAGCTCAGATGGAACGGGCTGGGAACACGCTCCGAGGGAGGGAGGGAGGAGACTGTGCAGGGAGGTGAGCTCAGATGGAACGGGCTGGGAACACGCTCCGAGGAGGGAGGGGGAGGAGACTGTGCAGGGAGGTGAGCTCAGATGGAACGGGCTGGGAACACGCTCCGAGGAGGGAGGGAGGAGACTGTGCAGGGAGGTGAGCTCAGATGGAACGGGCTGGGAACACGCTCCGAGGAGGGAGGGAGGAGACTGTGCAGGGAGTTGAGCTCAGATGGAACGGGCTGGGAACACGCTCCGAGGAGGGAGGGAGGAGACTGTGCAGGGAGGTGAGCTCAGATGGAACGGGCTGGGAACACGCTCCGAGGAGGGAGGGAGGAGACTGTGCAGGGAGGTGAGCTCAGATGGAACGGGCTGGGAACACGCTCCGAGGAGGGAGGGAGGAGACTGTGCAGGAGGTGAGCTCAGATGGAACGGGCTGGGAACACGCTCCGAGGAGGGGAGGGAGGAGACTGTGCAGGGAGTTGAGCTCAGATGGAACGGGCTGGGAACACGCTCCGAGGAGGGAGGGAGGAGACTGTGCAGGGAGTTGAGCTCAGATGGAACGGGCTGGGAACACGCTCCGAGGAGGGAGGGAGGAGACTGTGCAGGGGAGGTGAGCTCAGATGGAACGGGCTGGGAACACGCTCCGAGGAGGGAGGGAGGAGACTGTGCAGGGAGTTGAGCTCAGATGGAACGGGCTGGGGAACACGCCTCCGAGGGAGGGAGGGAGGAGACTGTGCAGGGAGTTGAGCTCAGATGGAACGGGCTGGGAACACGCTCCGAGGGAGGGAGGGAGGAGACTGTGCAGGGAGTTGAGCTCAGATGGAACGGGCTGGGAACACGCTCCGAGGAGGGAGGGAGGAGACTGTGCAGGGAGGTGAGCTCAGATGGAACTGCCTGGGAACACGCTCCGAGGAGGGAGGGAGGAGACTGTGCAGGGAGGTGAGCTCAGATGGAACGGGCTGGGAACACGCTCCGAGGAGGGAGGGAGGAGACTGTGCAGGGAGGTGAGCTCAGATGGAGCGGGCTGGGAACACGCTCCGAGGAGGGAGGGAGGGAGACTGTGCAGGGAGGTGAGCTCAGATGGAACGGGCTGGGAACACGCTCCGAGGAGGGAGGGAGGAGACTGTGCAGGGAGTTGAGCTCAGATGGAACGGGCTGGGAACACGCTCCGAGGAGGGAGGGAGGAGACTGTGCAGGGAGGTGAGCTCAGATGGAACGGGCTGGGAACACGCTCCGAGGAGGGAGGGAGGAGACTGTGCAGGAGTTGAGCTCAGATGGAACGGGCTGGGAACACGCTCCGAGGAGGGAGGGAGGAGACTGTGCAGGGAGGTGAGCTCAGATGGAACTGCCTGGGAACACGCTCCGAGGAGGGAGGGAGGGAGACTGTGCAGGGAGGTGAGCTCAGATGGAACGGGCTGGGAACACGCTCCGAGGAGGGGAGGGAGGAGACTGTGCAGGGAGGTGAGCTCAGATGGAACGGGCTGGGAACACGCTCCGGGGAGGGAGGGAGGAGACTGTGCAGGGAGGTGAGCTCAGATGGAACGGGCTGGGAACACGCTCCGAGGAGGGAGGGAGGAGACTGTGCAGGGAGTTGAGCTCAGATGGAACGGGCTGGGAACACGCTCCGAGGAGGGAGGGGAGGAGACTGTGCAGGGAGGTGAGCTCAGATGGAACGGGCTGGGAACACGCTCCGAGGAGGGAGGGAGGAGACTGTGCAGGGAGGTGAGCTCAGATGGAACGGGCTGGGAACACGCTCCGAGGAGGGAGGGAGGAGACTGTGCAGCAGCTGAGGGTAGGTGTGTAAAACTTGAGTGGACCACAGGCCCTCAGTAAGACTTAATGGCTTCCCCATCCTCTCGTCCTCTCTTCACTCTCCTACTCTTGCTGCATTAGAGTTACATTTCCTCTTTGAGGTCCTCTCCTCCATTGATATATTTATTTGTTCTATTTTCTATCCTTCCTTTCTCAAATGCTCTTAGTTCATCACCCGGCACACAACTCGCCTTCACAAGACATAAAGATAAGGGCTCACTTAAGCAGGTCTATCTGTCCTTACAGTGTTGCTTGGCCGTGGGAGTCAGGAAGTGTCCAGAATGCATCTGTTCTTGTTACACACCTGTGGCTTCACTTTGGTTGAGACAAAGACATACAAAGCCTGATGGCTGTTTCCTTTGTTTGTCTGGTTGTTGTATTCTTTTCCTCTTGCCTGGGCCATCTGTCATTACTGTAAAATCCCTGAGGCATGAAAATGAAAATGTTGATGAGTAAGTAAACAAGCTTTCTCCCTGACTGTGGTAGACTTCCTGTTCTATCACCGGACCACAGACAGGAGTCTGTAATATGTAATATGAAGTAGTCATATCAGACACTCTACCTATACTATGTCCTCTCATTCACTGAACTCAAAGAAATCAGTCAATATATATATATTCCTATTTTTCAATGTCACTTGGTCAAGGCTATACTTCTGATTCACAACTCACCAGTTGAAAGTAATCTCTCACATGTTGCTGTGAATAGACTTTAATGCCAAATCCATATTAAGCTTTCACGCGCAGTGAGGCAGTCCATCCTATCCCTGTGTCTTCCCCATTTCCCTTCATCCCAGCACAGCACAGCAGCGGGGCTAGC
Organism: Oncorhynchus masou masou; assembly: GCF_036934945.1. Lineage (NCBI taxonomy): Eukaryota > Metazoa > Chordata > Actinopteri > Salmoniformes > Salmonidae > Oncorhynchus > Oncorhynchus masou. The sequence goes on from NW_026999835.1 coordinate 4,749, forward strand.
ACCATCCCAGCACAGCACAGCAGCGGGGGGGCCAGCACCATCCCACCCAGCACAGAGAGGGGGGAGTGAAGTGGGAGGATTTGGGGAATGGAGGAGGAGGAGAGGGGAGAGTGGAGGAGGAGGAGAGGTGTAGTGGACAGGGAGGTCTCATGAAAGAACAAGGCTCATTTCCACCGTAGTAGCCCAGAATCAGGACAGATTTAGCCCATTAGAAAAACAAGAACTGGTTGCCATACAATTTGCTTTAATTGCCTGCCAACCTGTTTAGTTTCTACCCCAGCATTGTTTCCTGTTTTACTGTGTGTGTGTGTGTGTGTGTGTGTGTGTGTGTGTGTGTGTGTGTGTGTGTGTGTGTGTGTGTGTGTGTGTGTGTGTGTGTGTGTGTGTGTGTGTGTGTGTGTGTGTGTGTGTGTGTGTGTGTGTGTGTGTGTGTGTGTGTGTGCTTTGACAGTGTCCATTTCCACATGTATAAAATTATACGCTGTAGAACTCCCTAATGACCTGTGCTCTCTAAACAACTTTTAGTACCCCTAATCCTAACATACAGGTATGTCTGTGACCCAGGTGTAGCCTCACTAAAATATACAAAATATATACAAAGGTATATGGACACCCCTTCAAATTAGTGGATTCAGCTATTGCTGACAGGTGTATAAAATCGAGCACAATCTCCATAGACAAACATTGGCAGTAGAATGGCCTCACTGAAGAGCTAAGTGACTTTCAACGTGGCACTGTCATAAGATGCCACCTTTCCTACAAGTCAGTTCATCAAATGTCTGCCACACTAGAGCTGCCCCAATCATCTGTAAGTGATGTTATTGTGATGTGGAAACACCTCTGGAAGCAACGTCAAGAACTGTTTGTCGGGAGCAGTGGAAACGCGTTCTCTGGAGTGATGATTCAGGCTTCACCATCTGACAGTCCGACGGAAAAATCTGGCTTTAGCGGTTGCCAGGAGAATGCTACCTGCCCCCAATGCATAGTGTCAACTATAAAGTTTGGTGGAGGAAGAATAATGGTCTAGGGCTGTTTTCATGGTTCCAGTGAAGGGAAATCTTAACGCTACACAGCATACTATGACATTCTAGACTCCTTCGGGTGATTCCAACTTTGTGGCAACAGTTTGGGGAAGGCCCTTTCCTGTTAGGCTTGTCAATTCCCCTGTGCGGTCCATATAGAAGTCCATATAGTAATGGTTTGTTGAGATTAGTGTGGAAGAACTTGACTGGCCTGCACAGAACCCTGACCCTCAACACCTTTGTGATGAATTGGAATTCTGACTGCGAGCCAGGCCTAATCGCTCAAAATCTGTGCCCGACCTCACTAGTGCTTTTGTGGCTGAATGGACGCAAGTCACCGCAGCAATGTTCGAACATCTCGTGGAAAGCCTTCCCAGAGGAGTGGAGGCTGTTATAGCAGCAAAGGAAGGCCAACTCCATATTTATGATTTTGGAATGAGATGTTCGCAGCGGGTGTCCACATACTTTTGGTCATGTGGAATGTTTTACCTGCCGCTAGACAAAGTTATTCTTCAGTTACAGGAAAAAATACTGTCTATGAGGCACTATCTTATTACAGGCTGAAACCAAAAGCTCACAGGGACCAATTGAAATGAGCCTTTCCCCTGCTTTTGCCTTTGTGTGCTAATTATGAGGGTCAAAGAGACTGATGATTTAACGGAGGAAGATATGAGGTGACGTTATGAGTCTCTCTCCACATCTTCCAGGGGGTGACATGAATGGATAACAGTGGTGGAGGAGTCTGGATGGTAGTGGTGGAGGAGTCCTTGGCTCTCTCTCCCTCATTCTTTCTCTCTCTCTCTCATTCTCTTTCTTTCTTTCTATCTTTTCTTTGTGTATCTCGGTGTACCTCACTAAAGTCTAGAGTAGTATACACCAAGTGTCATGCTGTCATGTGAAGGACTCTGGATCACTGTGGTCCTAGGACATAAAGGTCATCTCATTGAATTCATTCCATTCCAAACTCTCTCTCCATATCTCTATTGCTATTTCCTTTCCTCCTCAGGCATGTCTTCCTTCCTCGTCTTCTCCAGCTCTAGAGAATGACACAGGTGTCAAGCTCCCCATGTTGTTCTGAAGATGACATGTCGTCGAGCATCAAGCTGTGTGCTTGACTCTGAGGATGACATAGAGTACAGTATAACATCAAGCATTTCTAAAATCTGCCTCGCCATAAAACTCCCCCTCCCCCTCTACTGCTCAATTAACTCCCAGAACATTAGCTGGGAGTCACATTGCCTCGGTGCAAATTCAAATCAGCCATCACACTACAGCCCCTTCCTATTTATCACCTTCTCTTAACCTTGTCATCCCTTCATGTCTCTGTGCGTGTGCATGAGACTCTCCCCTCCTCTTTTCACCCTCCCTCCACCCCAGTGGAATCCCACCGCACCTCAGTATACAGAACATGCCTATTATTTCCGAAAAGCCAACAGTCTGGGAATGCATGGTGCTCCATATCATTACTGTTACTTATATGAGGGGATCAATGAGAGAGGCTTATGGGAGGGTTGAGTTACGCTCCAGGAGTTACAGCACAGGCCTACTTCTCCATTCACTGCAAATGATGATGACATCTCAACATGACCACAGTCATCCAGCCGTGCAGAGCAAAGAGAGCAGATTCAAACTTCTACATATTAAAATCACACATGATGAAACCATTTAGGGCTAGCAAGCCCACCCACTCCCTCTTTCCGAACGACTCTAATTAATCTTCAAACTAGATGTCTGCTGGTTTGTAATAATCTAATTTGGAGGGGAATCTGAGGGGAATCCAGAGAGAAGGGGTGAAAAAGTCTGCGGCCTGGATAGCTGGGATAACTGGACCAGGGCAGATTTCACAGGCCCTGGCATCTCCACTATTGACTGTCCTCTGAGGGCTGGGACTAGGAGGAGGCAGGGAGGCACTGAGTTCCCAGGTTCTGAGTGTGTTTCTGGGGAGCTTCCTCTGCCTCTCCAGAGAAGAGCCAGGCACCTCCAGGTCCTCATTAGTACTAGAGTTCAGTGACCCTGACAGAGGAGAGAGGCCCTTCTCTCACTCCATCCTTTCCTCCTCACTTTATCCTGGTTTCCCTCAAGCAACAGTCCACACGCTGCATTCTATGGGCAGCTATACTGCAGAGTGGAAGTTTCCGAATCAGAAAGACTGCTCAAGACCCAAGTCAAAGTACTGTACATATCATTTTAATACTGTGTCATTTTAGATATGTATTCAGTTACATGTATCATAATTAGTAATGTTCATAAATAGCTGCTGTATATAGTGCTCTGCTATCTGCCAACCAGTCCAGTTTGAATTCAGTTTGACTGTAGCCTACAGCAGTGTCAACCATCAACCATCACAACCATGAGAGATTCACATGACAGTGTACATGTGTGTTATTAAAACCTCTTGAAACTCTAGGGGCGCTATATCGTTTTTGGATAAAAAGACGTGCCCGTTGCGCAATATTTTGTCACAAATAGATGCTCGACTATGCATATAATTGATAGCTTTGAAAGAAAAACACTCTGGACGCTTTCCAGAACTGCAAAGATATTCTCTGTGCGTGCCCTAGAACGTGAGCTACAGGCAAAAACCAAGATGAAACGGCATCCAGAAACAGCAGGATTTTTGAGGCCCGTTTTCCATTGTCTCCTTATATGGCTGTGAATGCGAGAGGAATGAGCCTGCCCTTTCTGTCGTTTCCCCAAGGTGTCTGCAGCATTGTGACGTATTTGTAGGCATATCATTGGAAGATTGACCATAAGAGACCACATTTACCAGGTGTCCGCCCGGTGTCCTGCGCCGAAATTGGTGCGCAAACCTCAGCTGCAAGTATTTTTCCATGGAATTCAGAGAAGAAAGCAGGCTTCCACGAACGATATATCAATGAAGAGATATGTGAAAAAACACGTTGAGGATTGGATTCAAACAACGTTTGCCATGTTTCGGCCGATATTATGGAGTTAATTCGGAAAAGTTTGACGTTGTTGGTGACTGAATTTTCGGTTCGTTTCTGCAGCCAAAATGTGATGTACAAAACGGAGCGATTTCTCCTACACAAAGATTCTTTCAGGAAAAAACTGAACATTTGCTATGTAACTGAGAGTCTCCTCATTGAAAACATCCGGAAGCTCTCAAAGGTAAATGATTTTATTTATTTGGTTATCTGGTTTTTGTGAAAATGTTGCGTGCTAAATGCTACTCAAAATGCTAATCTAGTTTAGCATACTCTTACACAAATTAGTGATTTGCTATGGTTCAAAAGCATATTTTGAAAATCTGAGATGACAGTGTTGTTAGGAAAAGGCTAAGCTTGAGAGCAGGCGATTATTTTCATTTTATTTGCGATTTTCAGAAATCATTAACGTTACGTTATGCTAATGAGCTTGAGGCTATAACTGGATACAGGTTTTTTTCATAGCCAAACGTGAACAAAACAGAGCGATTTGTCCTACACAAATAATATTTTTTTGAAAAACTGAACATTTGCTATCTAACTGAGAGTCTCCTCATTGAAACATCTGAAGTTCTTCAAAGGTAAATGATTTTATTTGAATGATTTTCTTGTTTTTGTGAAAATGTTGCTGGTTGAATTCTAGGCTTATAGCTATGTTAGCAATCAATACTCTTACACAAATGCTTGTTTAGCTATGGTTGAAAAGCATATTTTGAAAATCTGTGATGACAGTGTTGTTAACAAAAGTCTAAGCTTGAGAGCAAATATATTTATTTCATTTCATTTGCGATTTTCATGAATAGTTAACGTTGCGTTATGCTAATGAGCTTGAGGCTATTAATAAATTCCGGATCCGGGATTGCGTGACGCAAC
>NW_026999836.1:0-9587 GCF_036934945.1 Oncorhynchus masou masou
ATTCCGTGTTTTTCACAATTCCTGACATTTAATCCTAGTAAATATTCCCTGCCTTAGGTCAGTTTGGATCACCACTTTATTTTAAGAATGTGAAATGTCAGAATAATAGTAGAGAGAATGATTTATTTCAGCTTTTATTTCTTTCGTCACATACCCAGTGGGTCAGAAGTTTACATACACCCAATTAGTTTTTGGTAGCATTGCCTTTAAATTGTTTATAACTAGGGTCAACCATTTCAGGTAACCTTCCACAAGCTTCCCACAATAAGTTGTGTGATTTTTGGCCCATTCCTCCTGATTAAGCAGGTGTAACTAAGTCAGGTTTGTAGGCCTCCGTGTTCGCACACACTTTTTTGGTTCTGCCCACACATTTTCTATGGGATTGAGGTCAGGGCTTTGTGATGGCCATTCCAATACATTGACTTTGTTGTCTTTAAGCCATTTTGCCACAACTTTGGAAGTTTGGCTGGGGTCATTGTCCATTTGGAAGACACAGTTTGCGACCAAGCTTTAACTTCTTGATGTCTTGAGATGTTGCTTCAACATAGCCACAGAATTTTCTTTCCTCATGATGCCATCTATTTTATGAAGTGCACCAGTCCCTCCTGCAGCAAATTATTTACACATCTCTAGGAGACAGAACGTGTCTACTTCTTGTGTGGTATGACGGCTGCGTGGTCTCATGGTGTTTATACTTGCGTACTTGTCACGCCTTGGTCTTAGTATTTTGTGTTTTAGTTTATTAGTTAGTCAGACCAGGGTGTGACATGGGTTTATTATGTATTGTATTTTCGTATTGGGTTTTGTAGTGTTTGGGATTGTAGCTGATTAGGGGCGTGTGTGTGTTAAATAGGTTGGCTGCCTGAGGCGGTTCTCAATCAGAGTCAGGTGATTCTCGTTGTCGCTGATTGGGAACCGTATTTAGGTAGCCTGGTTTTCGCTTTGTATTTCGTGGGTGATTGTTCCTGTCTCTGTGTAGTGTGCACCAGTCAGGCTGTAATTGGTTTCACGTTCTGTTTGTTATTTTTGTATTTATTAGTTATTCGTGTATAGTTCTTTCGTTTGTCTTCACTAAATAAACATGAGTAACTTACACGCTGCATTTCGGTCCGACTCTCCTTCAACTAAAGAAGAACGCCGTTACAGTACTATTGTTTGTACAGATGAATATGGTACCTTCAGGCATTTGGAAATTGCTCCCAAGGATGAACCAGACTTGTGGATGTCTACAATATTTTTCTGAGGTCTTGGCTGATATTCCCATGATGTCAAGCAAAGAGGCACTGAGTTTGAAAGAAGGCCTTGAAATACATCCACAGGTACACCTCCAATTGACTCAAATGATGTCAATTAGCCATGACATAAAGCCATGACATAATTTTCTGGAATTTTCCAAGCTGTTTAAAGGCACAGTCAACTTAGTGTATGTAAACTTCTGACCCACTGGAATTGTGATACAGTGAATTATAGGTGAAATAATCTGTCTGTAAAAAAATTGTTGGAAAATTACTTGTGTCATGCACAAGGTAGATGTCCTAACCGGATTGCCAAAACTATAGTTTGTTAACAAGACATGTGTGGAGTGTTTTAAAAATAGTTTTAATGACTCCAACCTCAGTGTATGTAAACTTCCAACTTCAACTGTATTTAAGATGGTAATTGGTTGCCCATACAGTGACCCAGTTCTCAGAATAAATCTCCCCTCCGGATCAGATGTTTTTGTTAATTATCAATGGAACATGCTTATTTATAAGTATGGCTGTGCCTCTACTGTTTGATTTGAAAGACAAGAAATACACCTTTCCCACCCAAGCTCTGCAGAGTATATCATGTTCGGTATCACAGAGGTGTGTCTCTTCTAATAGCACAATGTCTGCTTTTTCCTTTTTAAGAGTACATTTACATTTAAGTCATTTAGCAGACGCTCTTATCCAGAGCGACTTACAAATTGGTGAATTCACCTTCTGACATCCAGTGGAACAGCCACTTTACAATAGTGCATCTAAATCATTTAAGGGGGGCAGAGAAGATTACTTTAACCCTATCCTAGGTATTCCTTGAAGAGGTGGGGTTTCAGGTGTCTCCTGAAGGTGGTGATTGACTCCGCGTCCTGGCGTCGTGAGGGAGTTTGTTCCACCATTGGGGGCCAGAGCAGCGAACAGTTTGACTGGGCTGAGCGGGAACTGTACTTCCTCAGTGGTAGGGAGGCGAGCAGGCCAGAGGTGGATGAACGCAGTGCCCTTGTTAGGGTGTAGGGCCTGATCAGAGCCTGAAGTACTGCGGTGCCGTTCCCCTCACAGCTCCGTAGGCAAGCACCATGGTCTTGTAGCGGATGCGAGCTTCAACTGGAAGCCAGTGGAGAGAGCGGAGGAGCGGGGTGACGGGAGAGAACTTGGGAAGGTTGAACACCAGACGGGCTGCTGCGTTCTGGATGAGTTGTAGGGTTTAATGGCACAGGCAGGGGAGCCCAGCCAACAGCGAAGTTGCAGTAATCCAGACGGAGATGACAAGTGCCTGGATTAGGACCTGCGCCGTTTCCTGTGTGAGGCAGGGTCGTACTCTGCGGATGTTGTAGAGCATGAACCTACAGGAACGGGGCCACCGCCTTGATGTTAGTTGAGAACGACAGGGTGTTGTCCAGGATCACGCCAAGGTTCTTAGCGCTCTGGGAGGAGGAAACAATGGAGTTGTCAACCGTGATGGCGAGATCATGGAACGGGCAGTCCTTCCCCGGGAGGAAGAGCAGCTCCGTCTTGCCGAGGTTCAGCTTGAGGTGGTGATCCGTCATCCACACTGATATGTCTGCCAGACATGCAGAGATGCGATTCGCCACCTGGTCATCAGAAGGGGGAAAGGAGAAGATTAATTGTGTGTCGTCTGCATAGCAATGATAGGAGAGACCATGTGAGGTTATGACAGAGCCAAGTGACTTGGTGTATAGCGAGAATAGGGAGAGGGCCTAGAACAGAGCCCTGGGGGACACCAGTGGTGAGAGCGCGTGGCGAGGGAGACAGATTCTCGCCACGCCACCTGGTAGGAGCGACCTGTCAGGTAGGACGCAATCCAAGCGTGGGCCGCGCCGGAGATGCCCAACTCGGAGAGGGTGGAGAGGAGGATCTGATGGTTCACAGTATCGAAGGCAGCCGATAGGTCTAGAAGGATGAGAGCAGAGGAGAGAGAGTTGCAATGAGGTTAGTGGAAGAACAGCATCTAGTAAAGATGAGGTCGAGCGTATTGCCTGCCTTGTGAGTAGGGGGGGAAGGTGAGAGGGTGAGGTCAAAAGAGGAGAGGAGGAAAGAAGGAGGCAGAGAGGAATGAGTCAAAGGTAGATGTGGGGAGGTTAAAGTCGCCCAGGACTGTGAGAGGTGAGTCCGTCCTCAGGGAAAGGAGCTTATCAAGGCATCAAGCTCATTGATGAACTCTCCGAGGGAACCTGGAGGGCGATAAATGATAAGGATGTTAAGCTTGAAAGGGCTGGTAACTGTGACAGCATGGAATTCTAAGGAGGCGATAGACAGATGGGTAAGGGAAGAAAGAGAGAATGACCACTTGGGAGAGATGAGGATCCCGGTGCCACCACCCCGCTGACCAGAAGCTCTCGGGGTGTGCGAACACGTGGGCGGACGAAGAGAGAGCAGTAGGAGTAGCAGTGTTATCTGTGGTGATCCATGTTTCCGTCAGTGCCAAGAAGTCGAGGGACTGGAGGGAGGCATAGGCTGAGATGAACTCTGCCTTGTTGGCTGCAGATCGGCAGTTCCAGAGGCTACCGGAGACCTGGAACTCCACGTGGGTCGTGCGCGCTGGGACCACCAGATTAGGGTGGCCGCAGCCACGCGGTGTGGAGCGTTTGTATGGTCTGTACAGAGAGGAGAGAACAGGGATAGATAGACACATAGTTGACAGGCTACAGAAGAGGCTACGCTAATGCAAAGGAGATTGGAATGACAGGTGGACTACACGTCTCGAATGTTCAGAAAGTTAAGCTTACGTAGCAAGAATCTTATTGACTAAAATGATTGAAATGATACAAAGACGGCTATGTAGCTAGCTAGCTACGATCAAACAAATCAAACCGTTGTACTGTAATGAAGTGAAATGAAAATGTGGAGCGAAGCGGAATGTTGACCGGGTAGTTGAAGTTCTATTCGGTAGACGTTGGCTAGCTGTTGGCTAGCTAGCTAGCAGTATCTCCTACGTTAAGGACGACAAATAGCTGGCTAGTTAACCTCGGTAAATTAAGATAATCACTCTAAGTCTACACACTCTAAACTACACAATTATCTTGGATACGAAGACAGCAAAGACAACTATGTAGCTAGCTAACACTACACTAATCGAGTCGTCAGTTGAGTGTAATAGTTTCTGCTAGTGCTAGTAGACGGTGGACGTTAGCTAGCTGCTAGGCAGATAGCAGTGTAGACTACGTTAGGACGACGAAATACGATAATTACGCAATTATCTTTGATACAAAGACGGCTATGCAGCTAGCTAAGAAGAAATTGCTAAGATTAGACAAATCAAACCGTTGTACTATAATGAAATGTAATGAAAATGTAATGAAAAGTTATACTACCTGCGGACCGAAGTGTAGATGCACCGCTCGCTCCAACCCGGAACCATAGTATCTTTTTCCATTTGATTGTATGACCTAGCCCGGCAGTTCCATGTCAGTAGATTTAAGGTACTAGTTAAACAGTAATCAAACTCTAGTGCAAGTCATCTCTGGGTATAGGTGGATAATAGTTACAGCTGTGATCACATAAAATAAAAGTAAATGGTGTACATAAAAGAACATCCTCTGAACATCCCAGCGAGTTCCCAAACAACTCAACATATCCTGTTGGATCTCCTAACCCCACGCTCGGTCTCAATTCTGTGTTCTGAAAAATGGGAACAGTTAACGCACAACGACGTTTCCATTGTAATGGTGTTGATTTTCACCACCTGTAGTACTCGTTCCTTGTTGGTGAATCTCAGGGAAAGTATGGTGATTGGGCGCAGTGGTTGTCTGGCTGCTGGTGGGGGCCTCAATGCTCAGAAGCCACTCCTCAGTAAAAAGCACATGACAGCCTGCTTGGAGTTTGCCAAAAGGCACCTAAAGACTCTCAGATCATGAGAAACAAGATTCTCTCGTCTGATAAAACCAAGATTGAACTCTTTGGCCTGAATACCAAGCATCACGTCTTGAGGACCATCCCTGGCACCATCCCTACATTGAAGCATGGCGGTGGCAGCATCATACTGTGGGGATATTTTTCGTCAGGGACTGGGAGACTAGTCAGGATCGAGGGAAAGATGAACGGGGAAAAGAACAGGGAGATCCATTATGAAAACATGCTCCAGAGTGATCAGGACCTCAGACTGGGGGCAAAGGTTCACCTTCTAACAGGACAACGACCCCTATGCACACAGCCAAGACAATGCAGGAGGGTTCGGGGACAAGTCTCTGAATGTCCTTGAGTGGCCCAGCCAATAATTTCAGGTCCAGTACCATCATTGGACAGAGGGTGTGAAAGATTCAGCAGACTGCTGGAATTACACATCTGGCTAAAATACTACTGTAGCTCTGCTGGAGTCACTTGTATTGAAACAGAAGATACTCTACAGGAATGATGGAGTCCATGCAAATCATCTTGGCTCCTGGACTTGCATTTCAAGGCTGTGTTGAAACAATGACTGGTAAATGATCCAAGACCAGCTCAGTTAATCCCTACCACTGTGACAATGAGTCGTCATAATGATGCATCAAATGTACATGATCTTAGAGGCATTGGCAAACACAATGTAAGTCATTTCATTTATGTACCCCTAATTGCACCGAATACATTTGTTTATCCTACAGCTATTGTAAGCAGTAATCATGAGCTATTAAACCAGGGTTACACTGTTAGCACTGAGGCGGTGTGCACTAGTAAGAACACCACTTTATGCAGCTCACCCTGCACTATCAGCTCCAATGTAAATAACATGAATAAGTCTACCTCTGATAAGTAAGCTTCCCAGTAAACCATTAAAACAATCAAGCAACCCAGAAAAGTGTTAAAAATAGCCCATATTAACATATGTAGCCTAAAGAAACAAGGTCCATGAAGTCAATAACTTGCTTGTAACAGATGACATTCATTTTCTCACTATCTCTCTGAAACTCATAGATATTACCTTTGATGATACAATGGTAGCAATACATGGTTATAACATCTACCGAAAATACAGAAATGCCAACGGAGGCGGTGTTGCGGTCTATATTCAGAACCACATTCCTGTAAAGCTTAGAGACGATCTAATGTGAAATACTGTTGAAATAATATGGCTACAGGTTCAACTGCCTCACCTAAAGCCCATTATTGTGGGAAGTGCTATAGGCTACCAAGTGCTAACAGTCAGTATCTGGATAATATGTGGAAATGCTTGATAATGTATGTGATATCAGCAAAGTATATTTTCTGGGTGATTTAAATATTGACTGGCAATAATACCAAGCTGTACACCTAATAATTAAAAAATCTGAAACCAATGCCTGCTACCTGGATCAGGTTGCCAGTCAACCTACCAGGGTAGTTACAAACAGGACAGGAATTAAATAATAAACATGTATTGATCACATCTTTACTAACACTGCAGATATTTGATTTAAAACGGTATCCAAATCCATAGGATGTAGTGATCACAACATACTAGCCATGTCTAGGAAAACCAAAGTTCCAAAGGCTGGGTCTAATATAGTGTATAAGAGGTCATACAAGACGTTTTGAAGTGATTCATATGTTGATGATGTAAAGAATATTTGCTGGTCTGTGGTGTGTAGTGAGGAGCAACCAGCACTGCACATATTTAGGAATTGACTCATTCCAGTTACTAATAAGCACCCACCCATTGAGAAAATGACTGTAAAAGCTGTTAAATTCCCTTTGATTGATGAGGAATTGAAAAATTGTATGGTTTAGAGCACATATGTCAGAGTCAAGGCCCGCGGGCCACATCCGGCCCGCGAGAAGGTTTTTAGACGGTCTTGAGATGATCTGGACTATTGTTAGAACTGCCCAGGACTCGCAGCAAGCTGGCAGCCCGCAGATCTTTTACACGCACCAATACATTTCCCATAACAACGTGTGACGCACTTGTTGTGCAGGCTGTCGTATTTCAATATTTATTGGCACAGCAAGTGTCAACATCACAGTAAAATTAACTTTCAGATACCCATCAAAAATGCAGCAAAAGCGGAAGGTGGACACTGAGAACAGGGTTTCAAACAAGGTGGAGTCGGAGTATATGTTCTGGTAGCTGGAAAACCTGTGTGTCTTCTGTGTGGAAAGTGTGGCGGTACTGAAGAGTATAATCGAGACCTACATTATGGAAACTAAACACATGGACAAAAACAAGAATATGGACATGGGCAAAAGGCTACAAAAGGCAGAGAATTAAACGTGAGGGCCTCAAATCTCGATATATTCTGTTCAAAAGCCAAATCAAGGCTAGGCTGGTCAAGGCCAGTTTTATTTTGGCAGAAGAGATCGCTAAATCAGCCCGGCCATTTACGGAGGGGGATTTCATCAAAAACTGCATGATTAAAGTTTGTGACGAAGTTTGCCCAGAAAAAAGGCAACTCTTTTTAAATGTGAGTCTGAGCAGAAACACCATTGCCGAGAGAGTAGACCAGTTGTCCATCAATCTAAAAGAGCAGCTTGTGAAAAAGGGAAAAGATTTCATTGCATATTCCTTGGCTGTGGATGAGAGCACCGACATTTCTGACATTGCCCAGTTGTCAATTTTCATCCGCGGAGTGGACTCCAGCCTAAGCGTGACAGAGGAGTTTTTGGCTTTACGTCCTATGCATGGCACAACTACGGGGCATGATTTGTATGAAGAGGTGTCAAGATGTGTAAATGAGATGGAGCTGCCTTGGGAAAAACTCGTGGGTTTGACAACCGACGGAGCACCTGCGATGTGTGGACACAGGAGCGGACTGGTGGCGAAGATACGGGAAAAGATGCAAGAGGAAAACGCGACAGGTGAGCTGACAGCTTATCATTGTATCATACACCAGGAAGCGTTGTGCGGTAAAGCCTTGAAAATGGAGCATGTAATGAGCATCATCACGCGCACAGTTAACTTTATCAGAGCCAAAGGTTTGAATCACCGCCAGTTCAAGGCATTTCTGACGGAGTTAGAAACGGAGCATGGTGATTTGCCTTATCACACAGAGGTGCGATGGCTAAGCCAGGGAAAGGTGCTTCAAAGATGTTTCGAGCTTCGTGAGGAGATTTGTCTGTTCTTGGACAGCAAAGGGAAAGACACAACACAACTCCGAGACGAAATGTTTCTGTGTGAAATGGCTTTTCTGTGTGACATTACGAGTCATCTGAATGCAATGAACTTGCAGCTGCAGGGTCGGGATCATGTCATCTCTGATATGTACAGTACAGTGAAGGCATTTAAAACCAAACTGACTCTGTGGGAGACGCAGATGCGGAAAGAAAATTTGAGCCACTTTCCCAGCTGCCAGACCATGAAAGAGAAGCTCTCTACCAGTGCGTTCCCGAGCGCACAGTTGGCTGATAAAATAGGTATGCTTGCCGCTGACTTTCGACGCCGATTTGCTGACTTTGAAGCACAAAAGCAGGTTGGAACTGCTCGGTAACCCATTTGCTGTTGACGTGGAAAGCTCACCACCAAACCTCCAAATGGAGTTGATTGACCTCCAATGCAATGATGCACTGAGGGCAAAATATGCGGCAGTGGGTGCTGCGGAGTTCGCCCGTTTCCTCCCCGACACAATGCCCCAGCTGCGCATCCAGGCTGCTCAAACGTTGTCTATGTTTGGCAGCACATACCTGTGTGAACAACTTTTTCTTTGATGAACCTGAACAAAACATCACACAGAAGTCGACTTACTGCTGAACACCTCCACTCAATTCTGAGGATTTCCTCAGCTCAGAGCCTTACCCCGAACATTGATGAACTTGTGGAAAAGATGGGACACCACCAAGTATCACCCTCAACCTCAAACAAGTGAACATTACTGTGCAATCACATATTTAGAGTTTTTACTCAGTTCAAGTTTAAAAGTTAAAGTTTAATATTTGTTTTCACTGCATGTTACTTCTCCTTAAACAAAGTGTTGTTTTTGATTAATAGATTTTTGCACTTTATTTTATTGTATTTCAATCCAATTATATTTTAAAAATATTTCAGTTGAGTGGATGATAGAAAATTGCTATTATTGTTTTTTTCTTTGAAGTAAATTTAGCCCACTTTTGCTAAAATAGAAAATATAGGCTACTGATGGTGCCTTGAATACCGGTTTCTTTCATTTAATGTTCATGTTATGGGGATTTTTATATAAAGGAAATTTGTCTTTTGTGTCTGTTGAAAATTAAAGATTACTGACAGAGCCATAAGAAAATATTGCTTTATTTATCTGATCATATTGGAATATATTTGTTAGGTTTTCAGTAGGTTCAATTAGGTTCACTAGACTATATGCGTCATTTAAAAAATTTTCAATGAACATTCGAACAGTCCGGCCCTCGGCTTGTAGCTAAATTTTTTATTTGGCCCTCCGTCCATTTGACTTTGACACCCCTGAG
>NW_026999837.1:0-9586 GCF_036934945.1 Oncorhynchus masou masou
TCAGTCAGGAAGTTAAAGCTTGGTCGCAAATGGGTCTTCCAAATGGACAATGACCCCAAGCATACTTCCAAAGTTGTGGCAAAATGGCCTAAGTACAACAAAGTCAAGGTATTGGAGTGACCATAACAAATACCTGACCTGAATCCTATGTGCAGAACTGAAAGAGTGTGCAAGCAAGGAGGCCTACAAACTTGACTCGGTTACACTAGCTCTGTCAGGAAGGAATGGGCCAAAATTCACCCAACTTATTGTGGGAAGCTTGTGGAATGCTACCTGCAACGTCTAGACCCAAGTTAAACAATTTAAAGGCAATGCTACCGAATACTAATTGAGTGTATGTAAACTTCTGACCCATGTGATGTAAGAAATACAATATTAAATAAATCATTCTCTCTACTGTTATTCTGACAATTCCCATTCTTAGGATCACCACTTTATTTTAACTGACCTAAGTCAGGGAATTTTTACAAGCATTAAATGTCAGGAATGTGAAAAACTGAGTTTAAATGTATTTGGCTAAGATGTATGTAAACTTCCGAATTCAACAGTATATACACCTGTTCTGAAAGGCCTCGGAGTCTGCAACACGACTAAGCAAGGGGCACCACCAAGCCAGCAGCACCATGAAGACCAAGGAGCACTCCCAACAGGTCAGGGACAAAGTTGTGGAGAAGTACAGATCAGGTTTGAGTTCTAAAAAATATCAGAAACTTTGAACATCCCACGGGGCACCATTAAATCGATTATTAAAAAAGGGAAAGAATATGGCACCACAACAAACCTGCCAAGAGAGGGCCACCCACCAAAACTCACGGACCAGGCAAGAAGGGCATTAATCAGAGAGGCATCAAAGAGACCAAGAGATAACCCTGGAAGGAGCTGCAAAGCTCCACAGCTGAGATTGGAGTATCTGTTCATAGGAACACTTTAAGCCATACACTCCACAGAGCTGGGCTTTACGGGAGACTGTCCAGAAAAAAAGCCATTGCTTATTAAAGAAAAAAATAAGCAAACACGTTTGGTGTTCGCCAAAAGGCATGTGGGAGACTCCCCAAACATATGAAAAGAAGGTACTCTGGTCAGATGAGACTAAAATGTAGCTATTTGGCCATTAAGGAAAATGCTATGTCTGGCGCAAATCCAACACCTCTCATCACCAGAGAATACCATCCCCACAGTGAAGCATGGTGGTGGCAGCATCATGCTGTAAGAGGCTGTTTTTCATTGGCAGGGACTGGAAAGATGGTCAGAATTTAAGGAATAATGGATGGCGCTAAATACAGGGAAATTCTTGAGGGACACTTGTTTCAGTCTTCCAGAGATTTGAGACTGGAACGGAGGTTCACCTTACAGCAGGACAATGACCCTAAGCATACTGCTAAAGCAATGCTTGAGTGGTTCAAGGAGAAACATTTAAATGTCTTGGAATAGCCAAAGCCCAGACCTCAATCCAAATGAGAATATATGGTATGACATAAAGATTGCTGTACACCAGTGGAACCCATCCACCTTGAGCAGTTTTGGCTTGAAGAATGGGCAAAAATCCCAGTGGTTAGATGTGAGAGACATACCCCAAGAGGCTTGCAGCTGTAATTGCTGCAAAATGCGACTCTACAAAGTATTGACTTTGGGGGGTGAATAGTTATGCAAGCTCAAGTTTACTGTTCTTTCATCTTATTTCTTGTTTGTTTCACAAGAAAAAATATTTTTTGTTTTAGGCATGTTGTGTAAATCAAATGAAACAAACCCCCCTCCAAAAAAAATTATTTTAACTCCAGGTTGTAAGGCAACAAAATAGGAAAAATTAACAAATTATTATCGTTTGTTGATTTTATATAACAACATTCCAACCTCGTTTAGCATGATCTATTCAATTATGCCATAATTTAGCTATTTGTATTAATTTGCATCAGTGACAATGACGTACTTTTATTTTGAAGGCTAACTGCAAAGTCCACTATTGTGGCTAATCCTTATTGTGGCTCGTGTCACATAGATGGGTCTGACCACCATTAATCAAATAAGAGCTGTCTTATAAATGATGGTTATTTTAGATGATGACACCCAGCTACAGTGCCTTGCGAAAGTATTCGGCCCCCTTGAACTTTGCGAATTTTTGCCACATTTCAGGGCTTCAAACAGAAGATATAAAACTGTATTTTTTGTGAAGAATCAAGAACAAGTGGGACACAATCATGAAGTGGAACGACATTTATTGGATATTTCAAACTTTTTTAATCAAATCAAAACTGAAAATTGGGCGGCAAAATTATTCAGCCCCTTAAGTTAATACTTTGTAGCGCGACTTTTGCTGCGATTACAGCTGTAAGTCGCTTGGGGTATGTCATCAGTTTTAGCACGAGAGACTGAAATTTTTCCCCATTCCTCCTTAAACAGCAAGAGCTCAGTGAAGTTGATGGAGAGCATTTGTGAACAGCAGTTTTCAGTTCTTTCACAGATTCTCCCGATTGGATTCAGGTCTGGACTTTGACTTGGCCATTCTAACACCTGGCTATGTTTATTTTTGAACCATTCCATTGTAGATTTTGCTTTATGTTATGGATCATAGTCTTGTTGGAAGACAAATCTCCGTCCCAGTCTCAGGTGTTTTGCAGACTCCATCAGGTTTTCTTCCAGAATGGTCCTGTATTTGGCTCCATCCATCTTCCCATCAATGTTAACCATCTTCCCTGTCCCTGGTGAAGAAAAGCAGGCCCAAACCATGATGCTACCACCACCATGTTTGACAGTGGGTATGGTGTGTTCAGGGTGATGAGCTGTGTTGCTTTTACGCCAAACATAACGTTTTGCATTGTTGCCAAAAAGTTCAATTTTGGTTTCATCTGACCAGAGCACCTTCTTCCATGTTTGGTGTGTCTCCCAGGTGGCTTGTGGCAAACTTTAAACGACACTTTTTATGGATATCTTTAAAAGTATGGTTTCTTCTTGCCACTCTTCCATAAAGGCCAGATTTGTGCAATATACGACTGATTGTTGTCCTATGGACAGAGTCTCCCACCTCAGCTGTAGATCTCTGCAGCTCATCCAGAGTGATCATGGGCCTCTTGGCTGCATCTCTGATCAGTCTTCTCCTTGTATGAGCTGAAAGTTTAGAGGAACGGCCAGGTCTTGGTAGATTTGCAGTGGTCTGATACTCCTTCCATTTCAATATTATCGCTTGCACAGTGCTCCTTGGGATGTTTAAAGCTTGGGAAATCTTTTTGTATCCAAATCCGGCTTTAAACTTCTTCAACAGTATCTCGGACCTGCCTGGTGTGTTCCTTGTTCTTCCAGGATGCTCTCTGCGCTTTTAACGGGACCTCTGAGACTATCACAGTGCAGGTGCATTTATACGGAGACTCTGATTACACACAGGTGGTTTGTATTTATCATCATTAGTCATTTAGGTCAACATTGGATCATTCAGAGATCCTCACTGAACTTCTGGAGAGAGTTTGCTGCACTGAAAAAAAGGGGCTGAATAATTTTGCACGCCCAATTTTTCAGTTTTTGATTTGTTAAAAAAGTTTGAAATATCCAATAAATGTCGCTCCACTTCATGATTGTGTCCTACTTGTTGTTGATTCTTCACAAAGAAATACAGTTTTATATCTTTATGTTTGAAGCCTGAAATGTGGCAAAAGGTCGCAAAGTTCAAAGGGGCTTTGAATACTTTCGCAAGGCACTGTATATAGTTAGCTAGCTAACTATTGCTATTGAAACAGATTATGTCTTTTGCTATGTTTTTCGGGAAGAACATTGTTTGCTTCCATGAGCTAGGTAGCTTTTTTTATGACCAGCAGTGTAGATGCACGACAACATTACCAGCATCATAGCACGTATCGATGAATCGTTGTGACATATGAAATACGAGTGATAGTTTAATAAATGTGCAAAAAAATGTATAGACTGTCATATCGGTGCATCACTAGTAAAGACCCATCTCAACATCACGTGTTGTGGATAATACTTAATATATGAATACAATAACATGTGTGACATGGAATGTCAATGGAATTATGCAGCCAACCAAAATAAGGTATTTTCTTACTTTGAAAAATAATAACGGCAACGTCTGTTTTTTTACAAGAAACTCACCTATCAGGAATTGAAAATGAAAGGTTTGGGCTAGCTTGGGATGGGTTGGCATTCTCCTCCACCTACTTCTCAAGATCCAGATGAGTGGGGGTGGGGATGGGGATGGGGTAATTGAGGACGGGGATGCAACTCTAGACAAGTCATCAACTAAACTAACCCACAACTACTAAACTATTAAACCACAACATGAAAGAGATGTGTCTATCTGAACTGTAGAGATAAAAACATCTATTACTATTACTCTCACATCCATATTCAGAATTGACTTATTTACTGTGAACCTTTCTTAATTGATTGTTTCTGAATGTAAATAGTTTCATAGAATAATTACGGACCATAGCCTTCACGTTAATGCTCAAACCTCCTATACCAATAATAAATGTTCTTAAAATTCAACACAGTTTACTTCATTACTCAACACACAGATATACAGTGGGGCAAAAAAGTATTTAGTCAGCCACCAATTGTGCAAGTTCTCCCACTTAAAAAGGTGAGAGGCCTGTAATTTTCATCATAGGTACACTTCAACTATGACAGACAAAATGAGAAAAAATCCAGAAAATCACATTGTAGGATTTTTTATGAATTTATTTGCAAATTATGGTGGAAAATTAGTATTTGGTCAATAACAAAAGTTTATCTCAATACTTTGTTATATACCCTTTGTTGGCAATGACAGAGGTCAAATGTTTTCTGTAAGTCTTCACAAGGTTTTCACACACTGTTGCTGCTATTTTGGCCCATTCCTCCATGCAGATCTCTTCTAGAGCAGTGATGTTTTGGGGCTGTTGCTGAAACACGGACTTTCAACTCCCTCCAAAGATTTTCTATGAGGTTGAGATCTGGAGACTGGCGAAGGCCACTCCAGGACCTTGAAATGCTTCTTACGAAGCCACTCCTTCGGGTTGCCCGGGCAGTGTGTTTGGGATCATTGTCATGCTGAAAGACCCAGCCACGTTTCATCTTCAATGCCCTTGCTGATGGAAGGAGGTTTTCACTCAAAATCTTACGATACATGGCCCCATTCATTCTTTACTTTACACGGATCAGTCGTCCTGGTCCCTTTGCAGAAAAAAAGCCCCAAAACATGATGTTTCCACCCCCATGCTTCACAGTAGGTGTGGTGTTCTTGGATGCAACTCAGCATTCTTTGTCCTCCAAAACACCACGAGTTGAGGTTTTACCAAAAAAGTTATATTTTGGTTTCATCTGACCATATGACATTCTCCCAATCTTCTTCTGGATCATCCAAATGCTCTCTAGCAAACTTCAGACGGGCCTGGACATGTACTGGCTTAAGCAGGGGGACACGTCTGGCACTGCAGGATTTGAGTCCCTGGCGGCGTAGTGTGTTACTGATGGTAGGCTTTGTTACTTTGGTCCCAGCTCTCTGCAGGTCATTCACTAAGTCCCCCCGTGTGGTTCTGGGATTTTTACTCACCGTTCTTGTGATCATTTTAACCCCCACGGGGTGAGATCTTGCGTGGTACCCCAGATCGAGGGAGATTATCAGTGGTCTTGTATGTCTTCCATTTCCTAATAATTGCTCCCACAGTTGATTTCTTCAAACCAAGCTGCTTACCTATTGCAGATTCAGTCTTCCCAGCCTAGTACAGGTCTACAATTTTGTTTCTGGTGTCCTTTGACAGCTCTTTGGTCTTGGTCATAGTGGAGTTTGGAGTGTGACTGTTTGAGGTTGTGGATAGGTGTCTTTTATACTGATAACAAGTTCAAACAGGTGCCATTAATACAGGTAACGAGTGGAGGACAGAGGAGCCTCTTAAAGAAGAAGTTGCAGGTCTGTGAGAACCAGATATCTTGCTTGTTTGTAGGTGACCAAATACTTATTGTCCACCATAATTTGCAAATAAATTCATTAAAAATCCTACAATGTGATTTTCTGGATTTTTCTTTCTCATTTTGTCTGTCATATGATGAAAATTACAGGCCTCTCTCATCTTTTTAAGGGGGAGAACTTGCACAATTGGTGGCTGACTAAATACTTTTTTGCCCCACTGTACATGTCTTTGGAAATAAATGTAGATAGTGAAGTATGCCCAACTGTTGTCTGGGAGGGTATTAACGTTTATATGAGAGGTTGTATCATGTCTTACTCTTCAAATTAGAAAAACAAGACCCATTAAGAAAATCCACAGCTTAAAAAGAAAACACAGTTTAGATAGAAATGCTTCAAAAGTTCAACACTTTTAAGCTTGAATATAACACAATAAACATCCAATCTTCAGAGATTGCTGCCATGATATCCAAGCAACAATGTGTTGAGCAAGGTGAAAGTACTGGAAAAATGCTTGCGGGGAAAAGGAACATACCACCCATAGCATTCAAACCCCTAATAGATCCTTCTGAAATAGACCCAGTCTTTAAAACCTGTTAAGGCTCGGGACAATACTGCCCCTTTGGATGAATTGTGTGCTCCATAGTAAACTGGAAAAAAATCTGTCCAAAATTGCTAATATATGCATATAATAATAATTATTGAATAGAAAACACTCTAAAGCTTCTAAACCCGTTTGAATTATGTCTGTATGTAAAGAAGAACTCACAGGGCAGCCAATCTCCCAAACTATTTATCTCATCAGGAAATTTGGGCCAACTTTGATGTCATCGCCCCCACCCTTCCCAACCAGCTATGGATCTGGGATCAGTTTCTATGTCTTCCGCGAGATGTCTTCTATCAGTAGAGAGTTTAATTGTGCAAATCCCGTGGGCTTTGACCCTTTGGCAGGCAAAATACTGGGTGTCGCGAGAAAATACATGCACTTTCAGCGTTGCGCATTACATTTACATTTAAGTCATTTAGCAGACGCTCTTATCCAGAGCGACTTACAAATTGCACAGAGCGCCCTTTGTTCCATCTTGCACGAGAAGAGTACAGTTTGTCCGGTCGATTTGAGAATTGTTTTGTAAGTTAATAACATCCTAAAGCTTGATTCTGCACTTAGTTTGACCAGTTTAGTCGACATATAATATGTAATTTTGAAGTTTTGATGCGCAACCTCTCGAGACCAGAAGTAATTTTGGATGCATTTCAGCTGGAATTTGTCGCATTTGCTAACACAAAGACACACAACTTGAAACCAAACGCTGTTTTGGGTAAGTATGACTCCTTCCACTACATTCTGATCGAAGACCATCAAAGGTAAGGGAATATTTATGTTGTAATTTTGTGTTTCTGTTGACTCCAACATAGCGGAGAAATATTGCTTACGTCTGAGTGCCGTCTCAGATTATTGAATAGTTAACGATTTCTGTAACGTTAAAATAAATGTGACAAAGCGATTGCATTAAGAAGCAGTGTATCTTTCTAACTATATGTAGAACATGTATATTTAGTCAAAGTTTATGATGTGTATTGCTGTTATCTGGCGTTATCTGGCGGAGTTATCTATAATTTCTCCGGATATTTTTTAGCATTTTCTGAACATGGCGTCAATGTAAACGGAGATTTATGGATATAAATTGCATATTATTGAAAAAAACATACATGTACTGTGTAACATGTCCTTTTACTGTCATCTGGTGAAGATTTTCAAAAAGTTAGTGAATTATTTTTCTTTTAATCCTGCGTTTGTGATTGCATCTTTTGTTCGACAAAATGGCTACATATCGTCTGTGTCTTTGTGGTGGTTTGATATACATATGTGCTATGTTTTCGCCGTAAAACATTTTAAAAATCTGACTCGCTGGGTAGATGAACAAGGTGTTTATCTTTCATTTGAGCTATTGGACTTGTTAATGTGTGGAGGTTAAATATTTCTAAGAATATTTTTGCATTCTGTGCGCCACGGTTTGAGTTGAGCCCGGGGGTGTGGTACCCAAAGGGGAACCTGTAGCGTGAACACGTTAAAACATTTTAACACAAACTGTATGAATCTGAAAACAAAAAAATCGAAGAGAATATAGACAACTTAAGGCCATTTTACCAATTATAAGTGAACCACAGAAAATGAATATGAATATATGAAGGTGAATTGTTGGAGGCCATTAGTAATCTACAAAATGGGAAATCTCCTGGTGATTTTACAGACACTTTCATAATGAATGAATTAATAGGGCAGACACTAACTTTAACACAGAATATCTCACCATAGTGCATTTCCATCTCCTCCTCTTCCCTTCATTCCTTTCTCAAGCACACAGAGAGGATGTCACAGTTAATTGAAATATGTTTTGTTGTGAAACATATTACAATCGTGTTCCCCTGCCCCTGCCATTCTCATTCTAAATCAAAACTAATTTTTTTGTCAGAGAATTTTATACTCCTGTTCATTTACCAATTCAATTAAACTACCTGTTAGTCTGTTATATCAGGATTTGTAAGATACTGATAGAAAAGCGAAACAGACAGAGGCCCAGTCTACCAAAGTTAAATGTTTATTCACAAGAACGTTCTGAAGTCAAGAATACAAATAAATTCATTTTATACTGACTTCTCACGCCACACATACACACGCACACACATACACACAAACATACGCACACACATACACACACACACAAACATACGCACACACATACACACACACACATGTCCTGCTACACACACTGTCTGTCTCACTTCCCAGCCGACATAGATAGTGACCTTGTCCTGAGACGCACTCCCCGTTCTCTCCCAAATCTCTAGTCAGTCGGCACCAAAGCTCAGACAGTCTGTGTTTAGAATACCATAACAAAGGCATATTGTTTCACCCTAATTCTGGCTAGGACTACACATTTATTGACTATGATTTGCTACATTTTAATCAATTCCATACAATTATATGTTTCATGGCAGAATATTCTAATCATTCAATTAACAGACAATTCTCACCTATCAATTTGACATATTAGTAAAGACAAGACTAAATAGAGAATAGTCTAATGGGTGAAAATATGATCCCTTGATGAAAGAACAGCATGTGCAGCCTGAGAAGGACCTTTCTCAAATCATCAGTAGCCTATAGCTGCATCATGCAGCCCATATACATTTTGATTTCTAAGACATTCTAAGGTTTGTATCATTCACAACTAAAGTTGCCAAATAACTTTAAATCTAGCGTAGGCTATAGGGCCTGTTTCAAATTACCACTTTTACACTCAACATAGGCACTTGCTCTAAAAAATTAGAAAAATATCCTTTAAGTTCAATTATACTTCTTACTAAAAAAATAATATATACTGAACAAAAGTATAAAGATTTTACAGGATTGCAGTTAATATAAGGAACTCAGTCAATTTAGGGGCGCAGCAACGGGTGCCTGTGAGGGTATAGGCCCACCCACCGGGAGCCCAAGCCCAGCAAATCATAATGAGTTTTCCCCCAGGAAATGGCTTTGTTACAGACAGAAATACTCCTCAGTTTCATCAACTGTCTGGGTGACTGGTCTCAGACGATACCGGGTGAAGAAGCCAGATGTGGAGATCCTGGGCTAAGTGATTACGGTAGTGCGTACAGCCCAGTACTTTACTGGGGCAAAGCTGCCTGCCA
>NW_026999838.1:0-9586 GCF_036934945.1 Oncorhynchus masou masou
TTTATTTCACCTTTATTTAACCAGGTAGGCTAGTTGAGAACAAGTTCTCATTTGCAACTGCGACCTGGCCAAGATAAAGCTTAGCAGTGTGAGCAGACAACACAGAGTTACACATGGAGTAAACAATTAACAAGTCAATAACACAGTACAAAAAGGCGAGTCTATATACATTGTGTGCAAAAGGCATGAGGAGGTAGGCGAATAATTACAACCTTGCAGATTAGCACTGGAGTGATAAATGATCAGATGGTCATGTACAGGTAGAGATACTGGTGTGCAAAAGAGCAGAAAAGTAAATAAATAAAAACAGTGTGGGGATGAGGTAGGTGAAAATTGGGTGGGTTATTTACCAATAGACTATGTACAGCTGCAGCGATCGGTTAGCTGCTCAGATAGCACATGTTTGAAGTTGGTGAGGGAGATAAAAGTCTCCAACTTCAGGGATTTTGCAATTCGTTCCAGTCACAGGCAGCAGAGTACTGGAACGAAAGGCGGCCAAATGAGGTGTTGGCTTTAGGGATGATCAGTGAGATACACCTGCTGGAGCGCGTGCTACGGATGGGTGTTGCCATCGTGACCAGTGAACTGAGATAAGGCGGAGCTTTACCTAGCATGGACTTGTAGATGACCTGGAGCCAGTGGGTCTGGCGACGAATATGTAGCGAGGGCCAGCCGACTAGAGCATACAAGTCGCAGTGGTGGGTGGTATAAGGTGCTTTAGTGACAAAACGGATGGCACTGTGATAAACTGCATCCAGTTTGCTGAGTAGAGTGTTGGAGGCAATTTTGTAGATGACATCGCCGAAGTCGAGGATCGGTAGGATAGTCAGTTTTACTAGGGTAAGTTTGGCGGCGTGAGTGAAGGAGGCTTTGTTGCGGAATAGAAAGCCGACTCTTGATTTGATTTTCGATTGGAGATGTTTGATATGAGTCTGGAAGGAGAGTTTACAGTCTAGCCAGACACCTAGGTACTTATAGGTGTCCACATATTCAAGGTCGGAACCATCCAGGGTGGTGATGCTCGTCGGGCATGCGGGTGCAGGCAGCGATCGGTTGAAAAGCATGCATTTGGTTTTACTAGCGTTTAAGAGCAGTTGGAGGCCACGGAAGGAGTGTTGTATGGCATTGAAGCTCGTTTGGAGGTTAGATAGCACAGTGTCCAAGGACGGGCCGGAAGTATATAGAATGGTGTCGTCTGCGTAGAGGTGGATCAGGGAATCGCCCGCAGCAAGAGCAACATCATTGATATATACAGAGAAAAGAGTCGGCCCGAGAATTGAACCCTGTGGCACCCCCATAGAGACTGCCAGAGGACCGGACAGCATGCCCTCCGATTTGACACACTGAACTCTGTCTGCAAAGTAATTGGTGAACCAGGCAAGGCAGTCATCCGAAAAACCGAGGCTACTGAGTCTGCCGATAAGAATATGGTGATTGACAGAGTCGAAAGCCTTGGCAAGGTCGATGAAGACGGCTGCACAGTACTGTCTTTTATCGATGGCGGTTATGATATCGTTTAGTACCTTGAGCGTGGCTGAAGTGCACCCGTGACCGGCTCGGAAACCAGATTGCACAGCGGAGAAGGTACGGTGGGATTCGAGATGGTCAGTGACCTGTTTGTTGACTTGGCTTTCGAGGACCTTAGATAGGCAGGGCAGGATGGATATAGGTCTGTAACAGTTTGGGTCCAGGGTGTCTCCCCCTTTGAAGAGGGGATGACTGCGGGCAGCTTTCCAATCCTTGGGGATCTCAGACGATATGAGAGAGAGGTTGAACAGGCTGGTAATAGGGGTTGCGACAATGGCGGCGGATAGTTTCAGAAATAGAGGGTCCAGATTGTCAAGCCCAGCTGATTTGTACGGGTCCAGGTTTTGCAGCTCTTTCAGAACATCTGCTATCTGGATTTGGGTAAAGGAGAACCTGGAAGGGCTTGGGCGAAGCTGCGGTGGGGGCGGAGCTGTTGGCCGATGTTGGAGTAGCCAGGCGGAAGGCATGGCCAGCCGTTGAGAAATGCTTGTTGAAGTTTTCGCTAATCATGGATTTATCGGTAGTGACCGTGTTACCTAGCCTCAGTGCAGTGGCAGCTGGGAGGAGGTGCTCTTGTTCTCCATGGACTTCACAGTGTCCCAGAACTTTTTGGAGTTAGAGCTACAGGATGTAAACTTCTGCCTGAAGAAGCTGGCCTTAGCTTTCCTGACTGACTGCGTGTATTGGTTCCTGACTTCCCTGAACAGTTGCATATCGCGGGGACTATTCGATGCTATTGCAGTCTGCCACAGGATGTTTTTGTGCTGGTCGAGGGCAGTCAGGTCTGAAGTGAACCAAGGGCTGTATCTGTTCTTGGTTCTGCATTTTTGAACGGAGCATGCTTATCTAAAATGGTGAGGAAGTTACTTTTAAAGAATGACCAGGCATCCTCAACTGACGGGATGAGGTCAATGTCCTTCCAGGATACCCGGGCCAGGTCGATTAGGAAGGCCTGCTCACAGAAGTGTTTTAGGGAGCGTTTGACAGTGATGAGGAGTGGTCGTTTGACTGCGGCTCCGTAGCGGATACAGGCAATGAGGCAGTGATCGCTGAGATCCTGGTTGAAGACGGAGGTGTATCTGGAGGGCCAGTTGGTCAGGATGGCGTCTATGAGGGTGCCCTTGTTTACAGAGTTAGGGTTGTACCTGGTGGGTTCCTTGATGATTTGTGTGAGATTGGGGCATCTAGCTTAGATTGTAGGACTGCCGGGGTGTTAAGCATAACCCCAGTTTAGGTCACCTAAAAGAACAAACTCTGAAGCTAGATGGGGCGATCAATTCACAAATGGTGTCGAGGCATGGCTTGGGAGCTGAGGAGTCGGTGAGGCGGCAACAGTGAAGACTTATTTCTGGAGAGAGTAATTTTCAAAATTAGTAGTTCGAACTGTTTGGGTATGGACCTGGAAAGTATGACATTACTTTGCAGGCTATCTCTGCAGTAGACTGCAACTCCTCCCCTTTGGCAGTTCTATCTTGACGGAAGATGTTATAGTTGGGTATGGAAATCTTAGAATTTTTGGTGGCCTTCCTGAGCCAGGACTCAGACACGGCAAGGACATCAGGGTTAGCAGAGTGTGCTAAAGCGGTGAGTAAAACAAACTTAGGAGGAGGCTTCTGATGTTGACATGCAAAAACCAAGGCTTTTTCTGATCACAGAAGTCAACAAATGAGGTGCCTGGGGACATGCAGGACCTGGGTTTACCTCCACATCACCCGCGGAACAGAGAAGGAGTAGTATGAGGGTGCGGCTAAAGGCTATCAAAACTGGTCGCCTAGAGCATTGGGGACAGAGAATAAGAGGAGCAGATTTCTGGGCATGGTAGAATATATTCAGGGCATAATGTGCAGACGGGTATGGTGGGGTGCGGGTACAGCGGAGGTAAGCCAGGCACTGGGTGATGAGAGAGGTTGTATCTCTGGACATGCTAGTTGTAATGGGTGAGGTCACTGAAAGCAGCAAGAATGACTGACAGCAACACTTGCTATGTTTTGCATAGGTCTATTGGAAATTGCCTATCTTTTAGGAGGCCGATTTGCAGGCAAAGACAAATAAATGGGTAATGAATATTTCTTGAAAAGGAAAAGGCACAAAGCTAGCTCCCCATACTAGCCTAACCTATATGCACCTTGTGCTCTTTCCTTTTCAATGATGATTACTTTGTTGTTATTGCATCTCGACTCACATTGTTGAGCCCTCCACACCGTTCCATTATCAATATTTATTTACAGACACTGTAGTAGACTACAGTCTAATTGGATTTAAGTTAATTTCATATTCAAGTTAACTGCCCCGTGATTCTCCGGCCATGTAGGCAGCATATTCTATTTCAGTTAGACCAATACATACGAGGCACACTTCTGAACTCTCATGCCCAACTAGAAGAGGCAGGCTACTGAAGTTGAAGCAGCGAATCTTGACTGTGTGAGTAATGCAAAAATATATCCTTTAATACAGTAGGTAGACTAACGTTTCCAAATAAGCTTTGGGAGAACAACAATATTTTCATCCTAAAGTCATCTGTCTGACTCCGCGACGCAATGATCTCTGTCGGGACCGCAGTTCCCGTGGGATGTAGCCCTCTAGTGCAGTCAGTACACAACACTAACCTCATCATATCTAAGCAGGATCAGACAGCCAGGGAAGACCCGTCTACAGAACTCAGGAGAATTTTGCAGCATATTAACAATATCAGTGAATAATACAAAGTTCCATCTGGAATTGATGGGTAGACCTACAGTAGCTACAGGACAGCATTTAAAGCGTAAAGCTACACTCTGGGATCTGGTCATTTCAATTATTGAACCATTGATTATATTCTTGGATAATATCATGTATAAATGTACACCAAGGTCATGGTTTGTCATGCCTCAATTTAAGAAGATCAGATGGTGACAGTGGATTCAGCAGAGTCAGGCAGCCAGGGAAGACCAGTATGTGACAGAGGTGAAGTACATTTTTGCTGATACAACACTTTATTCTCTCTGTGCAACAAACACTGGACAAGCCAGATGCTATTTTAAGGCAGTCTAACAAACCTCCAATGTTGATTTCCAAACTGTATCAAGGGTTGATAGAGGCTTTTCTCAATGACACAAAACATGTAAAACAAAGATGTGAGGAAAACCTGGTAGAAGCTATTCATGATGATGAATGGATAGAGATATGTTTGAATGCCCAATCATGTCCGTATCATCTCATAAATTGCTGCGGTTAACGAATTTACTGTACGTCGGTGGAACTGAATTACATGCTTTAAGAAATGTTATTCCTCTGCTGGAGGTGTATAACACAAATGATGACATATTCAACCAGCCTTCTATATAGGTATGTGTATGTATATGTATGCATATGTGTATGTATATGGATATATATATTTACCCAAAAAATATATGGGGGATTGGAAATGATGCAGACAATTACATTGATGGAAGTGACAAGGCTGGCTGAATTCTGGCAAAGAGTATGTTATTTTATCTCAGCATGTCTACAGATTTTCATTTCTCCTTGTTTTTGTTTGCTTGGAAATGTTGATTCTGCAAACTGTTATCTGAAGGTACTGTGTAACCAAGCATTTATAGCGGCTAAGAAACGCAATAATGAATGTTTCACTAAGATCCTAACGCTGAGTGGGGTGTGTTGGGTTGGGGCGCTGCAGGGCAGTGGACCCTTAGGGACAGGATGGGGCGACCCAGCTATATTGTGTGCAAGTAAAAATAGTTATTCAGTACTATTAGTCCTATGAGATGAATAATATGGAGGATTTGCTGATTATGTGTTTGAATGGATAGTTGAGGTATGTGTTTATTTTGTTCTTGTTTCCAAACCTTTCCCTTGGGAATGAAAAAAAATGTAAGGAGTGAACTGTGAAGGAAATTGTGTTGGGAGAGAGTTGCGTTGTTGACTAGACAGGCTGCTCGGGCTGGCTGGTTGAAATTTGATTTAGAGGATAACAAAGACATTTATTGTATTTTTTCAAGAGTTGTTCATTTGTTAGGCTATTGGTTAAAGGTGCAGCACAATATTTATTATTGAATGACCTTTGATCTCATTCAGTCTTATTCATCACGTAACCTTTTCATGTGTGAGTTCCAAATATCTCTAACGGTCGCCCTAGCATGAGTTGTTTTGTGCACGATGTCAGAATGCAGTCACTGTTCCAAAATGAGGTTACGCACAGGACAATTATCCCGTGCTGCCTGCTAATTATTTATAGGCTGTTTCAACTTGTGAATTTCAAATTATTTTCTAACAAGTATTTTCTGAACAACAGTAGAATTGAGGGGTTCAATTCTTAAAAGTAGCCCATTTCACTGCTCAGAGTAATTTATGTTTGAGGTCACATTTGAGCCTGACAAACTTTCTCTTCAGAGAGCCCAAGGCCAAGCACTTTCCCAGTGTTTCAAGATCAAGCTATTGTGACATTCATGCTTGTAGTCTTGCACTAACTTTTTCCTGTGGCATATTCTCTGGCTGGCGCTCGCATTGTTTGATGTTTTCATTACAAATAATAACTTTGGATATGTGTGCATTCCTATCAAAGTAAGTACCTTATTTTCTGTATATCGTGTTGTTTCTACTCTAGCATACTGTATATATGTATGGAGCATAATGTATTTAGAGGTTTTTTCATGTTTTCAAGTACTGGTGACAAATAATGCATTCTGATTGCATAGATTGCATAGATTGTAATGGACACCTATGATGTGTGTATAATACTTTTTTGAAGGTTACACTGATTATGATGAGCTAAAGCTAAGCTATTTGCCAGTGGTGCCATGTTTGTTGACATTATACAATGCATTCTGGGTGTCATGTAAATGTAACATATCCGCTGGGAGTCAGGAACCAGGTGCAGAAGATGAGTTTAATAAAGAAATGATACCGATGACCCAACATGATAAGGCGTACAGAACGTGAGAGAAAACAATACTACTTAATGACTGATGTCAACTGAGGGCTATATAAAGGGGAAGTAATCTCTGACAAAATTACCAGGTGTGCATAATGATGGGGAACAGGTGTGCGTAATAACAGTTGCCAGGACAGGTGGTTAGTAGGCCAACGATGTTGAGTGCAGGAGGGAGGAGGGAGAAAGCAGGAGAGGGAGTGACAGTAAACATCATATTTATTTATTTTGCTCCTTTGCACCCCATTATTTTTATTTCTACTTTGCACATTCTTCCACTGCAAATCGACCATTCCAGAACTTGTTCTCAACTTGCCTACCTGGTTAAATAAAGGTGAAACATCCTGGAAATGAATGAAGGAAGTGAATGATCATAAACGACACACCCCCTTCAACATACGTATGGAAAACAGACCAAACTCATCTTGTCTCCTTTTATTATCTTTGGTTGACTCTAAGAAAAATATGACCGCTTGTCAATCTTTGCTCAGTTATCTCTAGGACTAACGTAGCCTACATTTTCCAGTTTGGATGATTGTGTTATACTACTGCTACTTCAGTGAATGTCTGAACGTTGCACCCAAAAATTAACTGGTTACTTTCAGAACAACTTAATAAAGTGCAAGCTATTAAAGGAGGTGGTCTACTCCTCCGCTAATTAGTGAACCTCCACCTACAGCGATTGATCTCTGACCTCAGCAGCGATACCAACCCTAATTATGCCATTTGCAAAAAAACAGCCGAATTGTGAACTCTCAAACCAACCGTAAACACAGGGCTTTGTGACGGTTCTCCCCAATTTTGCACTGATGTATCAACATAAAAATGTGGCATCGGTCCAATACCACAGTGCAGCTGAAGCACATGCCAGACATGGCTAACATGAGGGGACAGGTGGAGAGAACTGAGCAACTTCGACAAAAGCAGGAAAATGAAAACATTCTGCTAGTCAAGGAACTGCGTGTTTGAAATCTGAACAATTGAAAGTAATTGCAAGTACTACGATTGATGAATGGCATAAACTTTTCAACAAAAATCGTTGTCTCCAGGAACAACTCGATTTATCTTAGCCATTCGGCACTGAGTAATATGGCGCCTCTTGGCCGACAAAGCTAAAGTTTAAGCTTCTCCTCTTGGCCTTCTCGTCCCCACTTTCCCCAGGATGAAGCCAACCCTCTCCGTCCGCTTGACGGAGTACCTTGACAAACTCGTCAAGAATTTCCCTTTGACCCGTTCCAGGGCAGCCAAACGATACTGAGACATTCCTAGCTGACATAGATGACGCGTTGGATGGCTACCCGAATGCTACGGGTTCTGACAGGGTTTACCTGTTAGAAGCGAATGTCGAATAGACACGTGACAAGGTTCATTCGCCTACAACAGCAACACGTGCTAAATGACTACGCAAAACTTGCCACAGCTTTGAAATTAGAATTCAGTGGTTCTGCGACTCGCAAACACGGTAGCTCACTGGCTAACACGGTCCACACAAGCTCGGAACGAACACCCACAAGCTTACTATCATGGGCTTCGTTCAGCTTGCTTTGGCCTACTCACTGAAACAGGCATGGAAGACCTGTTGTTACCATTTAAAAACAAATGTTCCTGTGGAACATGTGTCCTACCCTCATTACCTCACGTGGGCCCTGCAGCCCACGGTGAGAAACTTGCCTATCTTGCAACTCAGAGAGCTTAAAAGCACAGCTTTGAGGCATCAAAAGCTCGCATAACACTAAGAGCCCTGACCACTCGGTTTTTCCACAAGAAACCGTCTCAGCAAGAAAAACATTGATGCGCAGAGTATACTCTGCTCTCCGATGACACACCTTCCGCTTTGTGGGGGACTATCAACCTCTTACAATGACACTGATCAAGCGTCAGTCCAGCAACTGACCCGATTGACTCCCCATTGGTGAAACACTTTGCGATATCACAGACCGATATCCTCGGTCTCAGTTCGCAGGTACTGAAGAGGTTGCCACACGCGGACGCAGGTGGTGACTGACAGACCTCAACAGCCACTGAGGGTGTTGAAGCACAAACACCAGGAGATTTGGCTGAAAGGTTACAGCCACCTCCTATAATAACGCGGCCACTGACAACTCGTACATAGGGTCCAAACTTTTTGTTTGCGCCTCGTATACCAACACCACCCGCTGGTGGGGGGTCCCGAGACACAAAGGGGGAAGTAGTAGCCCAGACCCATGATGAGCCTTATCGAGGCCGTGGGGGGCCGAGACTATGGACAACCCAGCGTACGAGGCCACAGAGCAAAAATCAAATCTAGTTATAAACTCCCATTTGAGAACAGTGAGGAGCAGACAGGCCCCTAGACGGGATTATCTTAGAACACATCTAAGAAGTACTGAGGTGTACGCACAGGTCGTAAAGGAAGTCTGAGTGAACTTGTCCACCTTCAAAACAAATGGCAACAATAATCCATTCCTTGCCATGTGGTAGTAATCACAACAAGACAACGAGTAAAATTCTCTAATCATGTATTCCTATAGGATAACATTTCAGAATAAATCGGTAGGACAACTGGACCCCTTGAGTACCAGTACCAATACCACAGTCAGTCCAGCAACACTCAGTAAGAGGATTAGTAACCTCACAAGTTAAATTGCTTTTGATAACAGTGACATAGGAGTCACTCAGAGTGCAACACGGGGAAGGGAATAACTCCATTGCACTCTTCCAATGGTTACACATGCCACTAATAAATAGAACCCTCCGGTCCAGGAGAAAAGTTATTAGAGCTCATGAACCCACGATCACACCACACACGACTGGTCTAATACTTAGAGTACTTCCGTCATGAGGTTAGCTCATCCGTGGATAACATAGCTATGAAAAAGACTTCTTCATACCTACCGCCACTACAACAGTGGAAGACAGTGACTGGTAGTGAAACTTATTACAGACTCCCTCACGACACTAATTCCCTCGAGCACTGACATCCAGGGATTGACCTGAAAATTACCTGACTATGTCAGACTCATTCTGAACAATCTGCCAGGATACTTGGTTTCTTCCCTTGACATGTGTGCTTGCGTAAGCATAAACTCACATGCACAACGAGAACATCCAATTAGGATTTATGCTAGGCTCACTTAAAGGTCCGAGCAAAATACCAGCCTTAGTAAAGTTGAA
>NW_026999839.1:0-9586 GCF_036934945.1 Oncorhynchus masou masou
ACTGCCAACATCTCCTTGCCCCCCCTCTCTCCACTCTCTCTTTACTAGAACAGCAACATCACCCTCTGCCAACACCTCCTTTACCCCCCCCCCTCTCTCCACTCTCTATCTTTACTAGTACAGCAACATCACACTCTGCCAACATCTCCTTTACCCCCCTCTCTTTACTAGTACAGCAACATCACACTCTGCCAACATCTCCTTTACCTCCCTCTCTCTCCACTCTCTATCTTTACTAGTACAGCAACATCACACTCTGCCAACATCTCCTTTACCCGCCTCTCTCTCTCCATCTTTACTAGTACAGCAACATCACACTCTGCCAACATCTCCTTTACCCCCCTCTCTACTACTCTCTCTTTCCTAGTACAGCAACATCACACTCTGCCAACTTCTCCTTTACCCCCTCTCTCTCCACTCTCTCTTTACTAGTACAGCAACATCACACTCTGCCAACATCTCCTCTGCCCCCTCTCTCTCCACTCTCTCTTTACTAGTACAGCAACATCACACTCTGCCAACATCTCCTTCTTGCCCCTCTCTCTCTCCACTCTCTCTCTTACTAGAACAGCAACATCACTCCTCTGCCAACATCTTCTTTACCCCCCTCTCCACTCTCTCTTTCCTAGTACAGCAACATCACACCCTCTGCCAACATCTCCTTTACCCCCTCTCTCTCCACTCTCTATCTTTACTAGTACAGCAACATCACACTCTGCCAACATCTCCTTTTACCCCCCTACTCTGCAATCTCCTCTTTACTAGTACAGCAACATCACACTCTGCCAACATCTATATTTTACCCCTCTCTTCCACTCTCTCTTTACTAGTACAGCAACATCACACTCTGCCAACACCCTCTGCTCCCCTCTCTCCACTCTCTTTACTAGTACAGCAACATCACATCGCCAACATCTCCTTTGCCCCCTCTCTCCACTCTCTCTTTACTAGTGTTACAGCCCCCCTCTCTCTCCACTCTCTCTCTTTACTAGAACAGCAACATCACACTCTGCCAACATCTCCTTTACCCCCCTCTCTCCACTCTCTCTTTACTAGTACAGCAACATCACACTCTGCCAACATCTCATTTACCCCCCTCTCTACACTCCTCTTCTCTTTACTAGTACAGCAACATCACACTCTGCCAACATCTCCTCTACCCCCTCTCTCTCCACTCTCTCTTCCTAGTACAGCAACATCACCACTCTGCCAACATCTCCTTTACCCCCCTCTCTCTCCACTCTCTATCTTTACTAGTACAGCAACATCACACTCTGCCAACATCTCCTTTACCCCCACCTCTCTCTCCACTCTCTCTTTACTAGTACAGCAACATCACACTCTGCCAACATCTCCTTTGCCCCCTCTCTCTACACTCTCTCTCTTTACTAGTACAGCAACATCACACTCTGCCAACATCTCCTCTGCCCCCCTCTCTCCACTCTCTCTTTTACTAGTACAGCAACATCCCACTATGCCAACATCTCCTTTGCCCCTCTCTCCACTCTCTCTTTACTAGTACAGCAACATCACACTCTGCCAACATCTCCTTGCCCCCTCTCTCTCTCCACTCTCTCTCTTTACTAGAACAGCAACATCACCCTCTGCCAACAACTCCTTTACCCCCCTCTCTCCACTCTCTCTCTTTACTAGTACAGCAACATCACACTCTGCCAACATCTCCTTTACCCCCCTCTCTCCACTCTCTCTTTTACTAGTACAGCAACATCACACTCTGCCAACATCTCCTTTACCCCCCTCTCTACTCTCTCTTTCCTAGTACAGCAACATCACACTCTGCCAACATCTCCTTTACCCACCTCTCTCTCTCCACTCTCTCTTTTACTAGTACAGCAACATCACACTCTGCCAACATCTCCTTTACCCCCCTCTCTCCACTCTCTCTCTTTACTAGTACAGCAACATCACACTCTGCCAACATCTCCTTTACCCCCCTCTCTCTCCACTCTCTCTCTTTACTAGTACAGCAACATCACACTCTACCAACATCTTCTCTGCCCCCTCTCTCTCCACTCTCTCTCCCTACTAGTACAGCAACATCACACTGCCAACAGATCCTTTACCACCTCTCTCTCTCCACTCTCTCTCTTTACTCGTAAAGCAACATCAGTCTGCCAACATCTCCTTTACCCCCTCTCTCTGCACTCTCTCTCTTTACTAGTACAGCAACATCACTCTCTGCCAACATCTTCTCTGCCCCCATTCTCTCTCCACTCTCTCTCATTTCTAGTACAGCAACATCACACTCTGCCAACATCTCCTTGCCCCCTCTCTCTCTCCACTCTCTCTTACTAGAACAGCAACATCACCCTCTGCCAACATCTCCTCTACCCCCTCTCTCTCCACTCTCTCTTTCCTAGTACAGCAACATCACCCTCTGCCAACATCTCCTTTACCCCCCCCCCTCTCTCCACTCTCTATCTTTACTAGTACAGCAACATCACACTCTGCCAACATCTCCTTGCCCCCCCCTCTCTCCACTCTCTCTTTACTAGAACAGCAACATCACACTCTGTCAACATCTCATTTATTTACACTCCCTTACTAGTACAGCAACATCACACTGCCAACATCTCCTTGCCCCCCCTCTCTCCACTCTCTCTCTTTACTAGTACAGCAACATCACACTGCCAACATCTCCTCTACCCCCCCCCCTCTCTCCACTTATCTTTCCTAGTACAGCAACATCACACTCTGCCAACATCTCCTTTACCCCCCTCTCTCCACTCTCTATTTTTACTAGTACAGCAACATCACACTCTGCCAACATCTCCTTCTCCACTCTCTATCTTTACCAGCAACATCACTTCTCCACTCCTTTCTTTCCATCTTTACTAGTACAGCAACATCACACTCTGCCAACATCTCCTTTGCCCCCCTCTCTACACTCTCTCTTTCCTAGTACAGCAACATCACACTCTGCCAACTTCTCCTTTGCCCTCTCTCTCCACTCTCTCTTTTACTAGTACAGCAACATCACACTATGCCAACATCTCCTTTGCCCCCTCTCCACTCTCTCTTACTAGTACAGCAACATCACACTCTGCCAACATCTCCTTGCCCCTCTCGCTCCACTCTCTCTTTACTAGAACAGCAACATCACCTCTGCCAACAACTTCCTTTACCCCCCTCTCTCCACTCTCTCTCTTTCCTAGTACAGCAACATCACACTCTGCCAACATCCCTTTACCCCCTCTCCACTCTCTCTTTACTTACAGCAACATCACACTCTGCCAACATCTCCTTTACCCCCCCTCTCTACTCTCTCTTTCCTAGTACAGCAACATCACACTCTGCCAACATCTCCTTTACTCCACCTCACCTCTCCACTCTCTCTTTTACTAGTACAGCAACATCACACTCTGCCAACATCTATTTTACCTCTCTCTCCACTCTCTCTTTTACTAGTACAGCAACATCACACTCTGCCAACATCTCCTTTACCCCCTCTCTCTCCACTCTCTCTTTACTAGTACAGCAACATCACACTCTACCAACATCTCCTTTGCCCCCCTCTCTCCACTCTCTCTTTACTAGTACAGCAACATCACACTGCCAACAGATCCTTTACCACCTCTCTCTCCACTCTCTCTTTACTTCCGTAAGCAACATCAGTCTACAACATCTCCTTACCCCCTCTCTCTGCACTCTCTTCCTCTTTACTAGTACAGCAACATCACTCTCTGCCAACATCTTCTCTGCCCCCATTCTCTCTCCACTCTCTCTCATTTCTAGTACAGCAACATCACACTCTGCCAACATCTCCTTGCCCCCTCTCTCTCTCCACTCTCTTTACTAGAACAGCAACATCACCCTCTGCCAACATCTCCTCTACCCCCCTCTCTCCACTCTCTCTTCCTAGTACAGCAACATCACCCTCTGCCAACATCTCCTTTACCCCCCCCCCTCTCTCCACTCTCTATCTTTACTAGTACAGCAACATCACACTCTGCCAACATCTCCTTTACCCCCTCTCTCTTTACTAGTACAGCAACATCACACTCTGCCAACATCTCCTTGCCCCTCTCTCTCCACTCTCTCTCTTTACTAGAACAGCAACATCACACTCTGTCAACATCTCATTTACCCCCCTTCTCTACACTCTCTCTCTTTACTAGTACAGCAACATCACACTGCCAACATCTCCTTGCCCCCCTCTCTCTCCCTCCACTCTCTCTCTTTACTAGAACAGCAACATCACCCTCTGCCAACATCTCCTCTACCCCCCTCTCTCCACTCTCTCTCTTTCCTAGTACAGCAACATCACACCCTCTGCCAACATCTCCTTTACCCCCCCTTCTCTCCACTCTCTATCTTTACTAGTACAGCAACATCACACTCTGCCAACATCTCCTTTGCCCCCACCCTCTCCACTCTCTCTTTACTAGTACAGCAACATCACACTCTGCCAACATCTCCTTGCCCCCCTCTCTCACTCTCTCTCTTTACTAGTACAGCAACATCACACTCTGCCAACATTCCTCCTCTCCTCTCCACTCTCTCTTTTACTAGTACAGCAACATCACACTCTGCCAACATCTCCTTTACCCCCTCTCTCTCACTCTCTCTCTTTACTAGTACAGCAACATCACACTCTGCCAACATCTCCTTTACCCCACCTCTCTCCACTCTCTCTCTTTACTAGTACAGCAACATCACACTCTGCCAACATCTCCTTTGCCCCCCTCTCTACACTCTCTCTCTTTACTAGTACAGCAACATCACACTCTGCCAACATCTTCTCTGCCCCCCTCTCTCCACTCTCTCTTTACTAGTAGCAGCAACATCCCACTCTGCCAACATCTCCTTTGCCCCCTCTCTCTACACTCTCTCTTTACTAGTACAGCAACATCACACTCTGCCAACATCTCCTTGACCCCCCCTCTCTCTCACTCTCTCTTTACTAGTACAGCAACATCACACTCTGCCAACATCTCCTTTACCCCCTCTCTCCACTCTCTCTTTACTAGTACAGCAACATCACACTCTGCCAACATCTTCTCTGCCCCCTCTCTCTCCCTCCACTCCTCCCTTTTACTAGTACAGCAACATCACCTCTGCCAACAGCTCCTTTACCACCCTCTCTCTCCACTCTCTCTCTTTCCTAGTACAGCAACACTCACACCCTCTGCCAACATCTCCTTTACCCCCTCTCTACACTCTCTCTTTTCTAGTACAGCAACATCACTCCCTGCCAACATCTCCTCTGCCCCCACTCTCTCTCCTCTCTCTCATTTCCTCTAGTACAGCAACATCACACTCTGCCAACATCTCCCTTGCTACCCACCTCTCTCTCCAACTCTCTCTTTTTACTAGTACAGCAACATCACACTCTGCCAACATCTCCTTTACCCCCCTCTCTCTACACTCTCTCTTTACTAGTACAGCAACATCACACTCTGCCAACATCTCCTTTACCCCCCTCTCTCCACTCTCTCTCTTTACTAGTACAGCAACATCACACTCTGCCAACATCTCCTCTGCCCCCCTCTCTCCACTCTCTCTCCCTACTAGTACAGCAACATCACACTCTGCCAACATCTCCTTTACCCCCTCTCTCTCACACTCTCTCTTTACTAGTACAGCAACATCACACTCTGCCAACATCTCCTTTACCCCCTCTCTCTCCACTCTCTCTCTTTACTAGTACAGCAACATCACACTCTGCCAACATCTCCTCTGCCCCCTCTCTCTCCACTCTCTCTCTTACTAGTACAGCAACATCACACTCTGCCAACATCTCCTTGCCCCCTCTCTCCACTTCTCTTTACTAGAACAGCAACATCACCCTCTGCCAACATCTCCTTTGCCCCTCTCCACTCTCTCTTTACTAGTACAGCAACATCACCCTCTGCCAACATCTCCTTTACCCCCTCTCTCCACTCTCTTCTTTACCAGTACAGCAACATCACACTGCCAACATCTCCTTTACCCTCTCTCTGCACTCTCCTCTTTACTAGTACAGCAACATCACACTGCCAACATCTCCTTTACTCCCCTCTCTCCACTCTTTCTCTTTACTAGTACAGCAACATCACACTCTGCCAACATCTCCTTTACCCCCCTCTCTCCACTCTCTTTACTAGTACAGAAACATCACACTCTGACATCTCCCTTACCCCCCTCTCTCTCACAAATTTCAAATCTACCCATGTCTGCCCAGTTGTTTCAATATATGAGGGCGAGGACCAAATCCCAATGTTAACATAAGATATAACTGATGTGGATTACAGTTATATATCTTATCAAATGAGATACCAGCACATATAGTAAATAGATCTGTCTCCCCTTTCTGGTGACAGCTACCACCATCTCTCTCTCTCTCCAGCACATGCACTGTTAGGGCAAGTGACTCTGAACTTACAATTGCTCGCCGCAAGTCGTTATATATTTACTTTTTTCTTGTGCATTTTTGTAGTTTGCTATTTGCCTCATGACTCCTGCATACTTTGTTAACTACAAACTTTATTTACCCAACAGTGGGACAGACTGTTTGTTCCCACACTCGGGACTCTGACTCTCTATTTGTTACACAGACTTTTGGTCTCCCATCCTATTCTAACCACCTAGCATGGCTTTGTATTCATGTTACCTGATGAAACTGCTGTACAATATGATCTTGTTGCCATCTGATGCACATCATGTCAGAAATCAGCACTGCAGAGCTCTCTCTCCTGTCCTCTGCTGTGCCTTGATTGTATTACTGTTGATGATATCTGGAAATGTGCATGTACACCCTGGCCCATCTACTGTTGCTAGCCCCAATTCTGACTTGTGCTCTGATATCTGCTTCACTGATTTCTGCTCTCGTAAAATCCTGGGTTTTCTGCACGTTAACACTAGAAGCTTATTACCTAAAATGGATCAATTGAAAGTGTGGGTTCACAGCTCCAATCCAGATGTGTTGGTCATTACTAAGACGTGCGTTATGGAAGAGTGTTTTGAATACTGATGTTAACCTTTCTGGTTATAACCTTTTTCGGCAAGACAGATCTTCCAAAGTTGGGGGAGTGGCAATCTTCTTCCAAGGATCACCTTCAGTACTCAGTTGTCTTCGCCAAGTCTGTCCCCAAACAATTTGATTTGCTGATTTTAAGCATTAAACTTTCAAATAGCTCTTGTTGACTGTTGCTGGGTGTTATCATCCTCCATCAGTACCGGCCTGTACCCGACCTGCCATAAGCTCTCTCCTGGCCCCTTACACTAAGTCTGAGTTTGTCCTGCTAGGTGACCTAAACCAGGATATGCTTAAACCACCTGACCAAGTCCTAAAGCAATGGCACTCACTAAATATTTCTCAGATTATTACCAATCCCACAGGGTATGACTCCAAACACCCAGAAAAGGCTACTCTCCTCGATGTTATCCTCACAAATAATCCTGATAGGTATCAGTCTGGTGTTTTCTGTAATGTCCTTAGTGATCACAGTTATACAGCCTATGTTCGTAATGGCTGCTCAGTGAAACTCCCTGTCCTGATTTGTCATAGATGCTTGCTAAAACACTTTAATGAGCAAGCCTTCCCTCATGAACTGGCCTCTGTGAAATGCTATAGAATCAGCTTGATCCCCTCTGTTGAAGACACTTGGACCTTCTTTTTTTGCCATTTTCAGTGGGATTGTTATCAAACACACCCCCATAAAGAAATGAGAAATAAAACAGGTTCAGCCCCTGGTTCGACTGTGATCTTGCAGAGTTACTCCACCTCAAGAATTGGATTTGGTGGTGTTGCCCGGCACACGCATACTCAGGTTGACTGGCTCTCGTTTAGGCAATGAGAAATAAGTGGACTCAGGCTATCCAGATGGCCAAAGTTAGTTACTTTAGGGAGCAGTTCTCTCTTGTGGTCTAACCCCAAGAAGTTCTGGAAAAACAGTTAAAGATCTGGAGAATAAACCTTCCTCCTCACAGCTGTCCATGTCCCTTAAAGTTGATGATGTGGTTGTTACTGACAAGAATGGCTGCTTGTTAATCACTTCATTTCTTATTTGACTTAGCCATGACTCTGCCCATCCAACATTTTACTCATCTCCATCCCTTCTAATGTGACAATCCC
Source organism: Oncorhynchus masou masou (assembly GCF_036934945.1). NCBI lineage: Eukaryota > Metazoa > Chordata > Actinopteri > Salmoniformes > Salmonidae > Oncorhynchus > Oncorhynchus masou. Next base: position 8,078 of record NW_026999839.1, read on the forward strand.
CGATGCTTCTCCCTCTTTTTCCACTGCCCCACTACAAAGTTTCTCCCTGCAGGCAGTCACTGAGTACGAGGTGCTAAAGGAGCTCCTTAAACTGAACCCCCAAAAACATCTTAAGACCCCTTTCTTCTTTAAAGCTGCTGATCTCCAACCTTTTAAATCCTTTCTGGGGAAGTTCCCATTGCTTGGAATGACAGCCACAGTTGTGCTTTATTTAAAGGGGGAGATCAAGCTGATCCTAACTGTTATAGGCCTATTTCTATTTTGCCCTGTTTATCAAAAGTGTTGGAAAAACTTGTCAATAATCAACTGACTGGCTTTCTTGATGTCTATAGTATTCTATCTGGTATGCAATCTGGTTTCCGCTCACAGATTATGGATGTGTCACTGCAACCTCAAAGGTCCTCAATGATGTCAGCATTGTCTTGATTCTAAGCAATGTTGTCCTGCTATTTTTTTTTTTTGACTTGGCCAGCAATTTTAATACAGTAGACCATTCCATTCTTTGGACATGGGCCGGTGTCTCTGAAGGTTTTTGGCCTGGTTTGCTAACTACTTTCAAAGAGTGCAGTGTATAAAGTCAGAAAATCTGCTGTCTCAGTCACTGCCTGTCACCAAGAGAGTACCCTGGGCTTGATCCCAGGCCACACGCTCTTCTCAATTTACATCAACAACAGTAGGAAGCTTCTTATCCATTTATATGCAGATGATACAGTCTTATATTCAGCTGTCCCTCCAATTTTGTGTTAAATGCTCAATAACAAAGCTTCCTTAGTGTCTAACAAGCTTTCTCTACCCTTAACTTTGTTCTGAAACACTCCAAAACAAAGGTCATGTGTTTTGGTAAGAAGTATGCCACTCTCCACACAGGTGTGATTTCTACCTCTGTGGGTTTAGAGCTTGAGGTAGTCACCCCATAAGTACTTTGGGATGACATAGACAGTACACTGGCCTTCTCTCAGCACATATCAAAGCTGCAGGCTAAAGTTAAATCTAGACTTGGTTTCCTCTATCATAATCGCTCCTATTTCACCCCACTCGCCAAACTCCCATTGAGATGTCCATTCTACCCATGCTAGATTACGGGAGAGAGGTGCTCTCGAGCTAAAAGGGTGTTCTTTACCATTCGGCCATCATATTTGCCACCAATGCTCATTTTAGGACACATCACTGTACTCTATACTCCTCTATAAAGTGGTTGGTCTCTGTATACCCGTTTAAGATTCTGCTGGTTGATGCTTATTTATAAACCCACTTGGGCCTCACTCCTCTTATCTGAGATGATCACTGCAGCCCTCATCCTCCACATACAAATTAACACGCTCTGCCAGTCACATTCTGTTAAAGGTCCCTAGAGCACACACCTCCCTGTCCTCGTTTTTCAGTTCTCTGTCAAAGTTACTTACTGAACGAGCTGGGTAACAAACACTCAAACTGGACAGTTTTATCTCTTCATTCAAAGACTCAATCGACAATCTTACGGCAGTTGTGGCTTCTATGCGTGATGTATTG
>NW_026999840.1:0-9586 GCF_036934945.1 Oncorhynchus masou masou
TGAGTAGAGTCCAGTGAGGGAGTCAGTGTAGTATGTGTGAGTAGAGTCCAGTGAGTGAGCCGGTGCAAGAGAGTCAGTGTAGTATGCGTGAGTAGAGTCCAGTGAGTGAGCCGGTGCCAGAGTGTCAGTGTAGTATGTGTGAGTAGAGTCCAGTGAGGGAGTCAGTGTAGTATGTGTGAGTAGAGTCTAGTGAGTGAGCCGGTACCAGAGTCAGTGTAGTATGTGTGAGTAGAGTCCAGTGAGTGAGCCGGTGCAAGAGAGTCAGGGTAGTATGTGTGAGTAGAGTCCAGTGAGTGAGCCGGTGCAAGAGAGTCAGGGTAGTATGTGTGAGTAGAGTCCAGTGAGTGAGCCGGTGCCAGAGAGTCAGTGTAGTATGTGTGAGTAGAGTCCAGTGAGTGAGCCGGTGCCAGAGAGTCAGTGTAGTATGTGTGAGTAGAGTCCAGTGAGTGAGCCGGTGCAAGAGAGTCAGGGTAGTATGTGTGAGTAGAGTCCAGTGAGTGAGCCGGTGCCAGAGAGTCAGTGTAGTATGTGTGAGTACAGTCCAGTAAGTGAGCCAGTGCCAGAGAGTCAGTGTAGTATGTGTGAGTAGAGTCCAGCCGGTGCAAAAGAGTCAGTGCATATAAAGGGGTCAATGCAAATAGTCAGGGAAGCCATTTGATTAGCAGCCTTATGGCTCTAGGTTAGAAAGCTGTTCAGGAGCCTTTGGGTCCCAGACTTGGCACTCCGGTGCCACTTGCCGTGCAGTAGCAGAGAGAACAGTCTATGACTTAGATGGCTGGAGTCTGACAATTTTTAGGGCCTTTCTCTGACACAGCCTGGTATAGAGGTCCTGGATGGCAGGGAGCTCAGCCCCAGTGATGTACTGGGCCGTACACACTACTCTCTGTAGCGCCTTGTGGTCAGATGCCAAGCAGTTGCCATACCAAGTGTGATGCAGCCAGTCAAGATGCTCTCAATGGTGCAGCTGTATGTTGACACTGGTATTGTGCAGGATATAATGAAAATGAGGTTGAAAAGCAGGAGTTGCCCTTTAATATGAACGCTTGACAGGGTTTACAACCCCATGGCAGACAGAGACCTTTATAGTGTAATTACACCTTATGGCCACAATTCTTACAATATAATAGTCTGCTGAATTTGATAAACACAGGAAAAACACAGGGTACACTGAGACCACTTACCTCTCCCCATCCCTCATAACCCATCATCTCTCCCCTCTGGGTCAGAGCAATTCATGGTTTTTTTTAGAGCCAAAAGAGGGTCCAGAATAGCACAGAGGGTGATAGGTTATCACAATGATAAAGCAGCCAAACTTCCTGGCCTGGGGCTCTCAGTTCTCTCAGTCACTGTGCTGTGTGGTGTCATGTTGAACTCAATGTCGGACACGAGCTCTACAGTGAATGAGCAGAGAGAAGCAACTAAATACAGGAGTCCTCCAGAACGTCTTGCACCTTGTGGCATTGTGGTTGTGGAAAAACAGCATCTAAACAGCCGCCCAGCACTGTCATTTAGTAATGACATATTTTCTGAGAACATGACAACACTCATAGTCAGAGAAAACGTCCTCTGGTTGTGTGAGTAATGGTCTTTGTGTTTGTAAACTATGCCAGTAGGTGAATTTAGTGATTGGAAGAGCAGAAGGATAAAGGTGCAGTAAACTGCAGTTGATAGACTATTGTAGTTGGAGATAACAGCTTTTTGAGAGCAGAAAGATCGGAGGACTTGATAGCTCAGAAGAGGCAACTGAGCCCCACTCCCCTCAGACCTTTGAGGCATTTGTGATGGGGGTCTGCAAGTGTGGGAACCACCCACCCACCCCATCCACAAACCCTCATAAAGAGGATAGCAACTCTGGGGATAGAAAGTGTCCCTCTCAAGGGAGACGATATAGACGGCCGTAAGCTTATGGTCCAGTGAATTAAAACCCGGGGAGAATGTGGATAGGCTTTCAGTTTCCCGAGAGAGTTCATTAGTGCGCCATCATCATAAGGGCTGGATTGGAGCTGGCCTGGCTAATCCAAAGGGATAGATTTCCCCAAAGCTTTAGCTGAGGCTCAGCGTCTTCTGTAGTTATGTTCCTGAAGCTTGACCTCAGAGTAGAGAGTTGAGAGCACTCACCTCCTCTCAGCACAGCTCCCCCTGAACAAACACACTCAATCACTGAACATAAGGATCACTCTACATTCAATAGGATTAGCTACAACACTCCACTTTGTAAAAGGTAGACTATCTTTCACATAATCCAATAACAGAGTAGATCACTTTTTCATGAGAAAAAAAACACATAACTGTGTGGGGCGGCAGGTAGCCTAGCAGTTAGAGCGTTGGTCCAGCAACCGAAGGCCGCTGGTTGGAATCCCCAAGACAACTAGGTGAAGGATCTGACGAGCAAAGCACTTACCCCCAATTTGCTCCTGTATGTTGGTCTGCATAAGAGCATCTGCTAAATGACTGAAATGTCATTTGTTGAAATATTGAGTCAACCAGCAGACCTAGAAAACTGGTTGATGAGTCAGTTAGATAGCAAACACTGGCTTTTGCATCATGTCTGAACAACTGAGAACTGTCGATTTCCGCTGGCTCGACTAGCCTACTCCTGTCAGAGAATCACTGGCGTAGACGTTTAGCAGGATCTATTGATTTGGGAGACGTTTAGTAGTTATGACAGGTGTGGCATCAGCAGCAGCAGACAGAACTAAGCAAACTGCTTGTTTAAGCATGTTACCGATTGCCTTACTGCCTCCAGAGGAAGAGATTTCTGACTGTGCGTACATCTAATTGTTTTACTTAGGCGCCATCTGCCAATAATCCCAAAGCTTGGGCAAATAAACATAACGGAGATGTATTGCACTGCACACTCCCTCAACCTTTCAGCGAGCTAAAATAAATCTGGCTATGAGATTTAAGATTTAAGGGTAACTTGAGGACTCACTGTTTCGGCTGGCTTTGAGCTTGGCCAGTAGTTTCTGAGTGGAGGGCAGGTCTCCGGTCTTGACGGCCTGCAGTAGGTCCTGCTCCTTCCCCATGATGGTCCAAGGTGTGTAAGCGCTTCACTGGCGTCCGTCCAGAGTCCAGGCAGCGGCTTCCTCACAGCGCCATGCTAAGGCACAGCCGCATCAACCTACCTCGGAGTTACTGTCTTCACAGAAACACACACAGCTGACAGGTGAGGGAATGTGAAGCAGTAGAGGGGAGAACACTCACAGCCTCAAATCAGCTGTCTCAACTCCCAGTCCGGTTACGGATGCCAAGTCAAGGAGGCCTGAGGACGGAAAATCTCTTTTGCTGCTTAAATTTCCTGTTCAACTTTCTTTTGGTCTTTATTTGCTAAATATTTTCTTGTACAGAGTGTGTCAGGGTTGGAGTGTGTGGAGCTACCATTTATGTGCTTGAGGGCCCGCGGGTGCTGTGGTCAGAGCACAGAGAAGGCTGGAATGGAGCCACATGAACCAGCAGGCCAGAACCTGAGAACAGAGAAAACGAGAATAACAGTTGGGTTAATAGGCTATATCATAGTCCAGACTCAATACTGGACAACCCACACAGACATGAAAGTCTTTAAATGACCATATGGCTATAGAAGACATGGAGGAGAAACCAAAGCAAGGCTGTCAAAAGCGTAACCCCAAGGAAGCTCCAATCCAAGGATCAGCAACAGGGTTTCTGCCATGCTTCAACAAAATTCCACCCAAATGCCACAGGCTAATTCATTTGGAAACCCCAGTGTACCTACGATCTCTTTTTCAATTTTAACTTGGCTTGCCATTACAGGAAAAATCAGTGGAGTGCCCTTTATCTCTCAGGAAACTGAAACAGTGAGGGAGGGAGTAATATCCTGAAACACTAAGAATCTCCCCACAAAATGAACATCTCACTCACATACATAAATAGGCATCGTTGTCACTTCAATTCATGGTGAGCAGTAAATATCTGAGATTAAATGGTAGTCTACGCTATCCATCCCCCTCAACAACAACAAGGCTGGTAAACGTGGTTTAATGACTGCAGTGCATACCAGGACTTAATGGACAAATGGTTCATGAGAGAGCAACTTGCCCATAGAGGATGACTGACATTTTTTAGAGCCTTTTCAGCAAGTGAGCTGGTGTTATTTACAGTTTTCCCTGAGGCTCTGAGATAAGGTTTTCAATGCTTGACCATGTTTGAAATGCAATTTGAATTGGAGGCTACTTAAACTCTTCCAGCCCAATGGCCTAGAACAATTGAGAGAAATGAGAGCAAGAAGTAGCCTAGCTTAGGAGTGTTTGTTGCTTTTAAACAATTTACCTATATTTGTTTCACTTAAGATGGTAGCAGAATTAGATAGAACTTGCGCATGAAAGTACAATAACGCAAACTGTGATGTGTTCACGATCACACTAAACCAGTAAATGGGCAGAGGAGACAATGAATATGATGGGTCTCCTCTCCAGCTCAGTTAGCTACAGTACCATTCATTTCCACATTAGACAGCTCAGCAAGCGTTATAATGTCAAAACACGTTCGTTATTCACCAAATACGGAGTTTCACTGAGAAACTATTGTAATTTACTCCCGTCACGCCCTGTATGTACCTCCAAAAAAGTGAAACTGAAAAAAAAATATTTTGCCTGGAAAGAATGTATTGTTTTTGACCAAGCGCGCACACACCAAATCCACCTCTTCAGCACCTCCAATAAAATCACTCATTACCAATAGTGTGCAGCTGCAGCCAGCAATTTGAGGTATTTCTGCATGTGGATATTCCTGCAAGCACACTTTGCTAGTACACAGTGTTGCCCCCGCCTCCTGCCTGCTGTGTACCTGAGTCCTCCTTGCTAGCTAGCGGGAGGGAAACCAGTGTACTTCACTCCCGCCTACCCTCACTGTTGTTTCTAAACACCTACCAGGGTGTTTACAAACATTACAGGAACAAGATCATCCACCTGCATTGATCACATTTGTACTAATACTGTTGTATTTTGTTCTAAAGCTGTATTTGTACCCATTGGCTGCATATGTTTACCGGGGGGCAGGGCTACCGACGTTAAGGCTAATCTGAAGATGGTGCTGGCTAAAGCTAAAACTGGCGAGTGTAGAGAGTATAGAGATATTGTTATCCACGTCGGCACCAACGATGTTAGGATGAAACAGTCAGAGATCACCAAGCGCAACATAGCTTCTGCGTGTAAATCAGCTAGAAAGATGTGTCGGCATCGAGTAATTGTCTCTGGCCCCCTCCCAGTTAGGGGGAGTGATGAGCTCTACAGCAGAGTCTCACAACTCAATCGCTGGTTGAAAACTGTTTTCTGCCCCTCCGAAAAGTTAGAATTTGTAGATAATTGGCCCTCTTTTGGGACTCACCCACAAACAGGACCAAGCCTGACCTGCTGAGGAGTGACGGACTCCATCCTAGCTGGAGGGTGCTCTCATCTTATCTACCAACATAGACAGGGCTCTAACTCCTCTAGCTCCACAATGAAATAGGGTGCAGGCCAGGCAGCAGGCTGTTAGCCAGCCTGCCAGCATAGTGGAGTCTGCCACTAGCATAGTCAGTGTAGTCAGCTCAGCTATCACCATTGAGACCGTGTCTGTGCCTCGACCTAGGGTTGCGCAAAACTAAACATGGCGGTGTTCGCCTTAGCAATCTCACTAGGATAAAGACCACCTCCATTCCTGTCATTATTGAAAGAGATCATGATACCTCACATCTCAAAATAGGGCTACTTAATGTTAGATCCCTTACTTCAAAGGCAATTATAGTCAATGAACTAATCACTGATCATAATCTTGATGTGATTGGCCTGACTGAAACATGGCTTAAGCCTGATGAATTTACTGTGTTAAATGAGGCCTCACTCCTGGCTACACTAGTGACCATATCCCCCGTGCATCCCGCAAGGCGGAGGTGTTGCTAACATTTACGATAGCAAATTTCAATTTACAAAAAAAATAGCGTTTTTCGTCTTTTGAGCTTCTAGTCATGAAATCTATGCAGCCTACTCAATCACTTTTTATAGCTACTGTTTACAGGCCTCCTGGGTCATATACAGCGTTCCTCACTGAGTTCCCTGAATTCCTATCGGACCTTGTAGTCATAGCAGATAATATTCTAATCTTTGGTGACTTTAATATTCACATGGAAAAGTCCACAGACCCACTCCAAAAGGCTTTCGGAGCCATCATCGACTCTGGACCCACTCACTGTCACAGTCATACGCTGGACCTAGTTTTGTCCCATGGAATAAATGTTGTGGATCTTAATGTTTTTCCTCATAATCCAGGACTATCGGACCACCATTTTATTACGTTTGCAATTGCAACAAATAATCTGCTCAGACCCCAACCAAGGAACATCAAAAGTCGTGCTATAAATTCACAGACAACACAAAGATTCCTTGATGTCCCTTCCAGATTCCCTCTGTCTACCCAATGACACCAGAGGACAAAAATCAGTTAACCACCTAACTGAGGAACTCAATTTAACCTTGCGCAATACCCTAGATGCAGTTGCACTAAAAACTAAAAACATTTCTCATAAGAAACTGGCTCCCTGGTACACAGAAAATACCCGAGCTCTGAAGCAAGCTTCCAGAAAATTGGAACGGAAATGGCGCCACACCAAACTGGAAGTCTTCCGTCTAGCTTGGAAAGACAGTACCGTGCAGTACCGAAGAGCCCTTACTGCTGCTCGATCATCCTATTTTTCTAACTTAATTGAGGACAATAAAACAATCCAAAATTCCTTTTTGATACGGTCGCAAAGCTAACTAAAAAGCAGCATTCCCCAAGAGAGGATGACTTTCACTTTAGCAGTGATAAATTCATGAACTTCTTTGAGGAAAAAATTATGATTATTAGAAAGCAAATTACAGACTCCTCCTTAAATCTGCGTATTCCTTCAAAGCTCAGTTGTCCTGAGTCTGCACAACTCTGCGTGGACCTAGGATCAAGAGAGACGGCTCAAGTGTTTTAGTACTATATCTCTTGACACAATGATGAAAATAATCATGGCCTCTAAACCTTCAAGCTGCTTACTGGACCCTATTCCAACTAAACGCTACTGAAAGAGCTGCTTCCTGTGCTTGGCCCTCCTATGTTGAACATAATAAACGGCTCTCTATCCACCGGATGTGTACCAAACTCACTAAAAGTGGCAGTAATAAAGCCTCTCTTGAAAAAGCCAAACCTTGACCCAGAAAATATAAAAAACTATCGGCCTATATCGAATCTTCCATTCCTCTCCAAAAATCTTAGAAAAGGCTGTTGCTCATCAACTCACTGCCTTACTGAAGACAAACAATGTATATGAAATGCTTCAGTCTGGTTTTAGACCCCATCATAGCACTGAGAAGGCACTTGTGAAGGTGGTAAATGACATTTTAATGGCATCGGACCGAGCTCTGCATCTGTCCTCGTGCTCCTAGACCTTAGTGCTGCTTTTGATACCATCGATCACCACATTCTTTTGGAGAGATTGGAAACCCAAATTGGTCTACGCGGTCAAGTTCTGGCCTGGTTTAGATCTTATCTGTCGGAAAGATATCAGTTTGTCTCTGTGGATGGTTTGTCCTCTGACAAATCAACTGTAAATTCGGTGTTCCTCAAAGGTTCCGTTTTAGGACCGCTGTTATTTTCACTATATATTTTACCTCTTGGGGATGTTATTCGAAAACATAATGTTAACTTTCACTGCTATACGGATGATACACAGCTGTACATTTCAATGAAACATGGTGAAGCCCCAAAATTGCCCTCGCTAGAGGCATGTGTTTCAGACATAAGGAAGTGGATGGCAGCAAACTTTCTACTTTTAAACTCGGATAAAACAGAGATGCTTGTTCTAGGTCCAAGAAACAAAGAGATCTTCTGTTGAATCCTGACAATTAATCTTAATGGTTGTACAGTCATCTCAAATAAAACTGTGAAGGACCTCGGCGTTACTCTGGACCCTGATCTCTCTTTTGAAGAACATATCAAGACCATTTCAAGGACAGCTTTTTTCCATCTACGTAACATTGCAAAAATCAGAAACTTTCTGTCCAAAAATGATGCAGAAAAATTAATCCATGCTTTTGTCACTTCTAGGTTAGACTACTGCAATGCTCTACTTTCCGAAGCTACCCGGATAAAGCACTAAATAAACTTCAGTTAGTGCTAAATACGGCTGCTAGAATCCTGACTAGAACCAAAAAATTTGATCATATTACTCCAGTGCTAGCCTCCCTACACTGGCTTCCTGTCAAAGCAAGGGCTGATTTCAAGGTTTACTGCTAACCTACAAAGCATTGCATGGGCTTGCTCCTACCTATCTCTCTGATTTGGTCCTGCCGTACATACCTACACGTACGCTACGGTCACAAGCACGCAGGCCTCCTAATTGTCCCCTAATTTCTAAGCAAACAGCTGGAGGCAGGGCTTTCTCCTATAGAGCTCCATTTTATGGAACGGTCTGCCTACCCATGTCAGACGCAAACTCGGTCTCAACCTTTAAGTCTTTACTGAAGACTCATCTCTTCAGTGGGTCATAGATTGAGTGTAGTCTGGCCCAGGAGTGGGAAGGTGAGCGGAAAGGCTCTGGAGCAACGAACCACCCTTGCTGTCTCTGCCTGGCGGTTCCCCTCTTTCCACTGGGATTCTCTGCCTCCTAACCCTATTACAGGGGCTGAGTCACTGGCTTGCTGGGGCTCTCTCCATGCCGTCCCTGAGGGGTGCGTCACCTGAGTGGGTTGATTCACTGATGTGGTCATCCTGTCTGGGTTGCGCCCCCTGGGTTGTGCCGTGGCGGAGATCTTTGCGGGCTATACTCAGCTTTGTCTCAGGATGGTAAGTTTGGTGGTTGAAGATATCCCTCCAGTGGTGTGGGGGCTGTGCTTTGGCATAGTGGGTGGGGTTATATCCTTCCTGTTTGGCCCTGTCCCGGGGTGTCCTCGGGTGGGGCCACAGTGTCTCCTGACCCCTCCTGTCTCAGCCTTCAGTATTTATGCTGCAGTAGTTTATGTGTCGGGGGCTGGGGTCAGTTTGTTATATCTGGAGTACTTCTCCTGTCCAATTCGGTGTCCTGTGTGAATCTAAGTGTGCGTTCTCTAATTCTCTCCTTCTCTCTCTCGGAGGACCTGAGCCCTAGGACCATGCCCCAGGACTACCTGACATGATGACTCCTTGCTGTCCCCAGTCCACCTGGCCGTGCTGCTGCTCCAGTTTCAACTGAACCGCGGCCCTAGGACCATGCCCCAGGACTACTTGACATGATGACTCCTTGCTGTCCCCAGTCCACCTGGCCGTGCTGCTGCTCCAGTTTCAACTGTTCTGCCTTATTATTATTCGACCATGCTGGTCATTTATGAACATTTGAACATCTTGGCCATGTTCTGTTATAATCTCTACCCGGCACAGCCAGAAGAGGACTGGCCACCCCACATAGCCTGGTTCCTCTCTAGGTTTCTTCCTAGGTTTTGGCTTTTCTAGGGAGTTTTTCCTAGCCACCGTGCTTCTACACCTGCATTGCTTGCTGTTTGGGGTTTTAGGCTGGGTTTCTGTACAGCACTTTGAGATATCAGCTGATGTACGAAGGGCTATATAAATAAATTTGATTTGATTTGATTTG
>NW_026999841.1:0-7500 GCF_036934945.1 Oncorhynchus masou masou
GTTTCAGTGGTGTTGGGGTTCCCTGGTTAGCTCAACACAACCCGGTGATTTCCTGGCGACAGGGGGCTCTTAAGGGGTGGTCAGAGGAGTGTTCAGGTAGGTGTATAGGAGTTGCCGTTGGTGCGACTACGGTGGAGAGTCCAGACCAAGTTTCCACCGTGCGCATTCCTCTGAATATGCCGGTTTGGCTATCGCCTTCAGTAAAGGGAAGGCGACCCAATTACCACCTCATCGTCGAGGAGGACTGCGCGATACGACCTTCTGGGAAAACGCTGCACTTCCTAGGAGTCACATGTATCCATTGTCCCAGGAGGAGACAGTTGAGATGGAAACATATGTTTCTGAATCGCTGGGACAGGGTACATTCAGCCCTCCATATCACCCGTCTCCTCGAGCTTCTTTTGTGTGAAGAAGGATGGAGGTCTGCGTCCGTGTATTGATTATAGAGGTCTAAATTCCATCACAGTGGGGTTTAGTTACCCACTACCTCTCATCGCTACGGCAATGGAATCATTTCACGGGGCGCGCTTCTTCACAAAACTGGACCTGAGGAGCGCGTATAATCTGGTACGTATCCGGGAGGAGATGAGTGGAAAACACGCATTTAGTACTACTTCTGGTCATTATGAGTACTGTGTCATGCCATACGGGTTGAAGAATGCTCCAGCCATTTTCCAATCCTTCGTAGATGAGATTCTCCGAGACCTGCTCGGGCAGGGAGTGGTAGTGTACATTGATGACATCTTGATCTATTCTGCCACACGCGCGGAGCATGTGTCTCTGGTGCGTAAGGTACTTGGGCGACTACTGGAGCCTGACCTGTATTGCAAGGTGGAGAAATGTGAGTTTTTTCAAACAGTCCGTTTCCTTCCTGGGGTATCGTATTTCCACCTCCGGGGTGGTGATGGATGATGATCGCGTTACAGCCATGCGTAATTGGCCGACTCCGACCACGGTGAAAGAAGTGCAGCGGTTTTTAGGGTTTGCCAATTACTACCGGAGTTTTATCCGGGGTTTTGGTCAGGTGGCTGGTCCCATCACCTCACTGCTGAAGGGAGGACCAGTGCGCTTGCGCTGGTCAGCAGAGGCGGGCAGAGCTTTCAGTCGTCTGAAGGAGTTGTTCACCAATACGCCCGTGTTGGCGCATCCGGACCCCTCTTTAGCGTTCATAGTGGAGGTGGATGCGTCCGAGGCTGGGGTTGGATCCGTGCTGTCACAACGCTCGGCGTGCCATCCAAGCTCCGCCCGTGTGCTTTTTTCGAGCAAGCTCAGCCCAGCGGAGCGAAACTATGATGTGGGGGACCGGGAGTTGTTAGCTGTAGTCAAGGCTCTGAAGGTGTGGAGACATTGGCTTGAGGGGGCTAAATACCCTTTCTCATCTGGACTGACCATCGTAATCTCGAGTACATCCGGGCAGCTAAGAGACTAAATCCACGTCAGGCTAGATGGGCCATGTTTTTTACCAGGTTCCAGTTTACCCTCACATATCGGCCAGGCTCCCAAAACACCAAAGCTGACGCACTGTCTCGCCTCTATGATACCGAGGAACGGTCAGTTGAGCCAACTCCCCATCATTCCACTGTCATGTCTCGTGGCACCGGTGGTATGGAGGTGGACGCTGAGATAGAGAGGGCCTCACGGTCAGAGCCGGCCCCCTAACTGTCCAGTAGGGACCAAGTACGTGCTGAGGGTGGTCCGGGACAAGCTGATTCGGTGGGCTCATACTCTTCCCTCCTCGGGTCATCCTGGTATCAAGAGGACAGTGCAGAGTCTGAGAGGGAGATACTGGTGGCCCACACTGGCTAAAGACATGGATTTTTGTCTCCTCCTGCTCAGTGTGTGCTCCTCGGCACCTGCCTAGAGGGAAATTACAACCCTCCCCCCCGTTCCACAACGGCCGTGGACACACTTATCGGTGGACTTTCTTACCGACCTTCCCCCGTCCCAGGGAAGTACTACGATCCTGGTCGTTGTGGATCGGTTTTCTAAGTCCTGTCGTCTCATTCCGTTGCCCGGTCCCCTACGGCCCTGCAGACTGCTGAGGCTTTGTTTACCCATGTCTTCCGGCACTATGGGGTGCCTGAGGACATCGTCTCTGATCGGGGTCCCCAATTCACGTCCAGAGTGTGGAGGGCGTTTATGGAGAGACTGGGGTCTCGGTTAGCTTAACCTCAGGTTTTCACCCCGAGAGTAATGGGCAGGTGGGCGCGTAAAGCCAGGATGTGGGCAGGTTTCGCGGTCCTATTGTTGGAGACCGGCCTGGTGAGTGGGCAGTTATGTTCCATGGGCCGAACTAGCTCCAGAACTCCTTCCCACTCCTCTACTAACTTGTCTCCTTTTGAGTGTTTGTTGGTTACCAGCCGGTCCTGGCTCCATGGCATCAGAGTCAGACCGAGGCTCCTGCGGTGGAGGAAATGGGTACAGCGCCCAAGGACCCTGGAAAGGGACATTACCGGGAGAAGGCAGAAGAGGAGCGCTGACCAGCACCGCAGTGAGACCCCGTGTTTGCACCGGGGGACAGGGTCTGGCTCTCACCCGAAACCTGTCTCTCCACCTGCCCTGTCGGAAGCTGGGCCGCAGTGTAAATGCTCAAAGTCCTGAGGAGAATAAACGAGGTGTGTTACAGGTTACACCTTCCTAGGTATTACCGTATAACCCCTCACGTTTCATGTGTCTCTCCTCAGGCCGGTGGTGGCTGGTCCCCTGCAAGAAGGTGAGGTGCCTGAGGTCCCTCCGCCCCCTCTGGACATCGAGGGGTCCCCGGCGTATACAGTTCGAGGCATTCTGGATTCGAGACGCCGGGTGGGGGGCCTACAGTACCTCGTGGACTGGGAGGGGTACGGCCCGGAGGAGAGATGCTGGGTTCCGGTGAGGGACATTTTGGACCCTTCTCTCCTGATAGAATTCCACCGCCTCCACCCGGATCGCCCAGCACCTCGTCCTCCGGGTCGTCCTCGAGGACGGTGGCGGCGCGCTGCGGGAGCCGCGCGTCAGGGGGGGTACTGTCACGACTTCCGCCGAGGTTGGCTCTCCTGCCCGTTCAGGCGGTGCTCGGCGGTCGTCGTCACCGTCCTACTAGCCACTACCGATCCCTTTTCGTGTATCTGTTGGTTTTGTCTGATTGGTTTCACCTGTGTGTTGTTTAGTTAATTAGTGTCTGTATATAATGTAGGTTGTCCCGCCCTTGTTTTGTGCGGGATTGTTTATTTGTCATCTATGTCTGTCGGTGTATCTTGTGTTCTTATTCTCCGGTTCGTCTTTTATCCTGTGTTGGATTATTCACCCTGTGTGTATTGGGTTGACCGTGTTTCTTGTTCACCGGAGAATAAAACTTTCATATCGCTATCTGCTCTCTGCGCCTGATTCCACCCACCTTGATTAGACGTGACACTCGCTCTCCCTCGCTCTGTTTCTCACTTACTCTCTCTTTTTCATTATTCAAAATCCCTCTCTCTCAATATTCTCCCAATTCCGCAACAAACATTCCGGATAACGTTCCGGATAATCAGCATGGAGCTTCCTGTGATGATGGAATATTCAACACAACAATGCTCCAGTACACTCCCAGACCACTCATATTGCTGCTGGTTATCTTTATGTTATGCTCTGTGGCACTGGGAGAGCTGGTGTACAGAGAGATAAATGCCTGGCCTTCAGGATCCATGGGATGGATCAGCCCTACAGGATGACTCTGGGCTGCGGCACACCACAACATCACAGTGCTTCAGTGTCTCAACACCACAGCAATGCAGCATGCCACAGCAGTAGAAAGCACTGACTGCAACTACCTATGTGTACCACAGTACACTCGCCACATTGCATTTGTCCCACCCGTAAACAAAGAACCATGACATCCCTCCACACAGTAATACAGCAGTAGTATATGACAGGGTCTCAGTGGCCAGGCAGCAGAGACAAGCTTTCAGAGATAGGCCTACTGCTTAGAACCCGCTCCAGAACAGACTGGCTGTACTGAGAAGGGAATGGCTATATTCTCACTACCGCCTTAAAGTGTCGACTTCACAGCGCAGCAATAGGAAGGTTGTGGTTAGGCATCATTTTGTTTTCATAGTTTTTTTTAACGATATAGACAATCTAGCGGAAACTGCTCAGCTATGCCTCCTGGACAAGATTCATTCCAATAAACGTCAACATTCATTTTTTTTTTCTTTTTTTTTTCTTGCCACAGTAGCCCTATTTTAAGCAGCGGCTGGGCTGTTGTGTGAGAGAGAGCATCTGCAATCACCTTCCAGATGGCATTATGGACAAAAGGGCTTATGGCCAGGTGCATTCACCATCTCACCATGACAACCAGAGAATCATGCATAGAGTGGGGATTTGTGGCTACACATTATTCAATGCCACACCATACTGTAAAGTGTGTGAACACAAGAACATGGGTACAAGAATGCACACAAGCGTACACCGGTGCACGCACACACAGGCACACACACACACATTTACCTCTTAATGCATTACATAACACATACACACAATGCTTCATCATACTGTAACTATACAAATACATGGACAGAGTATGTACAGATATGGGAGAACCCAACCAGCAGGTTTATACTGGGGGGACCCATTCTAAACTCATCTGAGTCATTACCATTCACCACCTATAAAAGGTTATAAAGGAGCAAATAACAGATGTCACAAGTGGAGCAGCACGTTTACTTCGTTCCTGTGCCCCTGCTTCACAGTGGGGAGGCCACATGCAAGTCATTAAACACTGATCAAAAGCATAGTTTCAGGAGACACGCTGTCTCAGAAGACGTGAGCCAAAGCTTCTCTGTCTCTGTCTCTCTCTGTCTCTCTCTGTCTCTCTCTGTCTCTCTCTGTCGCTCTCTGTCGCTCTCTGTCGCTCTCTGTCGCTCTCTGTCTCTCTCTGTCTCTCTCTGTCGCTCTGTCTCTGTCTCTCTGTCTGTCTCTCTCTCTCTGTCTCTCTCTCTCTGTCTCTCTCTCTCTGTCTCTCTCTCTCTGTCTCTCTCTCTCTGTCTCTCTGTCTCTCTCTCTCTGTCTCTCTCTCTCTGTCTCTCTCTCTCTGTCTCTCTCTCTCTGTCTCTCTCTCTCTGTCTCTCTCTCTCTGTCTCTCTCTCTCTCTCTCTCTCTGTCTCTCTCTCTGTCTCTCTCTCTCTCTCTCTGTGTCTGTCTCTGTCTCTCTGTCTCTCTCTCTCTGTCTCTCTCTCTGTCTGTCTCTCTCTGTCTCTCTGTCTCTCTGTCTCTCTGTCTGTCTCTCTCTCTCTCTGTCTCTCTGTCTCTCTCTCTCTCTGTCTCTCTCTCTCTCTCTCTGTCTCTCTCTGTCTCTCTCTCTGTCTCTCTCTCTCTCTCAAATTCTCTATCAAATTCAAACTGCTTTATTGGCATGAAAAACATTGTGTCAATATTGCCAAAGCAACAATGTATACAATATACATTGTAACAAAATTCTAAATGATAGCAAATATAAAATATAAAAGT
Source organism: Oncorhynchus masou masou (assembly GCF_036934945.1). Lineage (NCBI taxonomy): Eukaryota > Metazoa > Chordata > Actinopteri > Salmoniformes > Salmonidae > Oncorhynchus > Oncorhynchus masou. The sequence goes on from NW_026999841.1 coordinate 5,464, forward strand.
GTAGTAAATAATAATACAAAATTAAATACAAAAATAATAATAATTACAGTAATAACAATAATAGCAATAACAATTAAGTTACTGCTTACTATGCAGATGTTATTATTCAGTGTCCCTCAGGCTATGGCAGGAAAATACATATTTGGCTGCAAGAGGAGCCATTGCTCTTCGCCCATGAGTATTCTTAGTTTTTCCTCTGGGTTCAATTTGTAAAAATTTGGAATATGTTTAGTAATTTCTGTGAATAATGAATCTCTTTGTGAGGAATATTTATCACAGTAAGGAGGAAGTGCATCTCTGTCTCTACCTCCCCTGTTATGCGGTGACCACATACACGCTCCTCTTTGGGTAGCCATGTCTTTTTATGTCTGCCGGTTTCTATTGCCAATCGGTGGTCACTCAGCCTGTACTTGGTAAGGATCTGTCTCTGCTTCGTATCTCTGACAGAGTAGAGATAATCAATAGTCATATTCTCTGTTTAGTGTCAGATAGCAATTTAGTCGGCTTTGGGATTTTGTTTCATTTTTCCAATGTTGTAAATATGATTCCTTTGATTGGTTCATGATTTTGCTTATTGGAATTCTTTCTTTGAAGCAGTGCTGGTGTCAGCTTGGTTGGTGAGGTCCAACACCAGCTGACTAAGAGGCCTGCGTTCTGGGCTCAGCTCTTGGGTTTGAAGTGATTTAAATTGCAGACTTGAATTTGGACTTGAATTCAGATGTAGCCAAAATTTTAATGATCTTTTCTGTATTTTCATTATTACTGGAAAACGGCCCAATTCTGCCCTACATGCATTAGTTGGTGTATTTCTCTGGACTTGCTTAGGATTTTCCGACAGAATTCTGCATGTAGGGCTTCAATTGGATGTTTGTCCCACATTTTAAAGTCCAGTTTATTGAGTGGCCCCCAAACCTCACTTCCATAGAGCTATTGGTAGGATTACACTGTCAAATATTTTAGTCCAAATTCTAATTGGGATGTTGATTTTGAATAATTTCATTTTTATTGCATACATTGCTCTGCGGGCTTTTTCTTTGAGTGCATTCACTGCCATATTAAAGTTTCCCGATGCAGATATGGTCAGACCAAGATAGGTGTAATTTTTTGTGTGTTCAATTAAGGTGTTGTTCAGGGTGAATTTATATTTGTGTTTCTGACATCTGTTTTTTTTTGGAAAATCATGATTTTAGTTTTTTGGAAATTTACTGCCAGGGCCCAATTATGGCAATATTGCTCCAGAATATTAATTTTCTGTTGAAGACCTTCTTTGGTTGGTGATAGAAGTACCACGTCATCAGCATATAGCAGGTATTTCACCTCTGTGTCAAATAGTGTGAGTCCTGGGGCTGGAGATTGGTCCAACATGTCTGCTAATTCATTGATATAAATGTTGAAAAGATTTGGACTCAAACTGCAGCCTTGTCTCACACTCTCGACATTGTGAAAAAATTCTGTTCTTTGGTTTTTGATTTTTATTGCACACTTGTTTTCTGTGTACATACATTTTATTAAGTCATATACCTTACCACCAAGTCCACTTTGTAGAATTTTGTAGAATAGCCCTTCGTGCCAAATCGAATACATGTATTTAAGTAATAAACAACAAAGATATTGCCTCTATATTTATGGACGTTTATTGATTAACGTGTAAGTGTATATATAGTATATACATAGATAGAAGATAAGCCAATTTGACTCTACTTATTACTTCTCTTCTCTGTCGCTCGCTTGTCTTCTTGCCTCTCTCTCTCTCTCTCTGTCTCTCTCTCTCTCTGTGTCTCTCTCTCTCTCTCTCTGTCTGTCTCTCTCTCTCTCTCTCTGTCTCTCGTCTCTGTCTCTCTGTCTCTCTGCTCTGTCTCTCTCTCTGTCTCTCTCTCTGTCTCTCTGTCTCTCTCTCTGTGCTCTGTCTCCTCTCTGTCTCTGTCTCGTCTGTCTCTGTCTCTCGTCTCTGTCTCTCTCGTCTCTCTGTGTCTGTCTCTCTCTCTCTGTGTCTCTCTCTCTGTCTCTCTCTCTCTGTGTCTCTGTCTCTCTCTCTCT
>NW_026999842.1:0-9581 GCF_036934945.1 Oncorhynchus masou masou
ACCAGCCACCCTGATCTAGAGACAGATACTAGCAGTATGGCCTTACCAGCCACACTGATCTGAGACAGATACTAGCAGTGCCACCCACTGATCTCGCGCAGCCACCCTGATCTAGAGACAGATACTAGCACTATGGCCTTACCAGACACCCTGATCTAGAGACAGATACTAGCAGTATGGCCTTACCAGCCACCCTGATCTAGAGACAGATACTAGCACTATGGCCTTACCAGCCACCCTGATCTAGAGACAGATACTAGCAGTATGGCCTTACCAGCCACCCTGATCTAGAGACAGATACTAGCACTATGGCCTTACCAGCCAACGATCACCTGATCGAGACAGTTCTAACTGGCCTTACCAGCCAACCTGTCACTGATCTAGAGACAGATACTAGCAGCCAGCCACCTCACCCTGTCAAGACAGATCAGCACTGGCCTTCAGCCACTGATCACTGATCAAGACAGATCTGCAGTATGGCCTTACCAGCCACCTGATCTAGAGACAGATCTAGCAGTATGGCCTTACCAGCCACCTGATCTAGAGACAGATACTAGCACTATGCCTACCAGACACATTTCCTGACTAGAGACAGATACTAGCACTATGCCTTACCAGCCACCCTGATCTAGAGACAGATACTAGCACTATGGCCTTACCAGCCACCCTGATCTAGAGACAGATACTAGCACTATGGCCTTACCAGCCACCCTGATCTAGAGACAGATACTAGCACTATGGCCTTACCAGCCACCCTGATCTAAGAGACAGATACTAGCACTATGGCCTTACCAGACACCCTGATCTAGAGACAGATACTAGCACTATGGCCTTACCAGACACCCTGATCTAGGGACAGATACTAGCACTATGGCCTTACCAGCCACCCTGATCTGGAGACAGATACTAGCACTATGGCCTTACCAGACACCCTGATCTAGAGACAGATACTAGCACTATGGCCTTACCAGCCATCCTGATCTCCCTGATCTAGAGACAGATACTAGCACTACACACCTGGTTCAAATAATCAAAGCTTGATGATGATTTGATTATTAGATGTAGATGGGTGGTGCTAGGGCAAAATCCAAATGTGCACCCCCTGGGGTCAGGGACCAGGATTGGGAAAAGCTGTGGTAAGGGTTGACAGGGGATGGGAAACACAATGGCAAGAAGCAGAGAGGTCACACAATGACCCAGAGACAAACATCTGCACTGACATCATCAGCCAAAACCCCCACACATCACTGAGCGTTACCCATGAGACATCAGCTCAGCAAGACGAAGAACATTCAGACGAGAACACACTCAGACAAGGACAAGCCCTGTCAATGGAACAAAACACCGGTAAGCCTTTGTGTATTGTATACAAACCTCTATTGGTAAGCCACAGCTGACAGTCAATGTCAAAATTGTCTTCATGCTTTTGACCTTGTCGTAATTACTGGTAATATTACCCAACATAGCAGAGAGACTCTCTACAGGACCAAGCATAAAGACAATACAATACACAATGATTGACTGGTCCTGTTATGCTGCACTGAGACACAGAACACAACAAACTGTACAGTTTAGTAACAACTATTACAGACAGGACTGCAACTACAGTACACACAACAAGCACATCAAACACCACCTAACACAGCGTCACACAGACACACCATGCCCTGTACTATACTATACCTTCATGGGATAGCCTGTTACCCATATCATATAGATATACCTACAGCAGCAGTATCTGTCCTGAGCGAGTGAGATGCTGCTCTCTGTCTTCTCATGTCAGTGACCTACTAGCCTCAGCTACAGGCTGTGGGTACAGACAGCAGAGTGAAGTGGAACCAACCTGGGAAGAGAGGGCAGCGTTTGAGAAGTGGAGAGCAGCAGGAGGACGAGGAGGCCTGGAGAGGAGTGCAACAGCACCCCGCCATGTGTACCAGCAGCTTACAGCTCCCAGAAATCAATGCTGCCAACAGCCGCAGCTCTCAGCACAGCTCTCAGCTACTAAGCATTCAGACTGACTGTCTGGCGGTCTGGCTCTGTCTGTCTTCAGGACGCAAGCTCTCTCTTTCTCTCCTGCTCTGATCTATCTCTCTCGTTCTGATCTCTCTCTCTCTCTCTTTCCTGCTCTGATCTATCTTTCTCACTTTCTCTTTTCTGATTTCTCTCTCTCCTCCTGTGTTGGATGTCTGATCTGTCACTTTCGTTCTCTCTCCAGTTAACTCTCTATAGAGCTTCTTCCTGTACCCACATCTCTCTCTCTCTCTCTCTCTCTCTCTCTCTCTCTCTCCTAGCTGCTGCCCAGTCTGTGAATACACAAAGCACTCTTTTCTGATGGCATGTGTGAGTGGGGTGATTTTTGAGAGAGAATGTGTGTGTGTGAGAACCCCACTGTTTGTGCTGCTGAGACAGAGTAGTGCTGACCAACTGTAAGAGAATGCCAGCAGAGTGCAGCAGGCTACAAGGTCACTCTACAAGAGGTTACTGGGCACAGGTCTAAGATCAGCTTACCCTCCCCACTCATAACCAGTAGAGGGGGACAACACAAAACAAACCTTTCCCATGATCAGGGGAAACACCATCCTACTCTCTGCAAGGTCACCATAGTGACCAGGGCTCGTATTCACAAGCGGTGCTGATCTAGGAGTGCTGACTGAGGATCAGTTTAGTCTTTCAAATCATAATGAATATGATTTTATAGACAGGGAACCTGATCCTAGATCAGCTCTACTACTCAGACAGCATCGTTAATACCTGCCCATAGGGTCAGGGAATGGGATCAGATGGGGAGTTCTGATTGGCTGAAAGCTTGAGTGCTGCACATTGTGGGAGGATGCTACACTGTTACCAAGGAAACGCTTTGAAACACAAAAGCTAGTGGCAACTAAGCTGGCACAAACTTAGGGTATTGAGACAATCATCCTGAGATGTTTTGAAACATGACTTGTAGTTGTGTTGTAACTCTACTTAATCAAGAGTTGGGCAACACCATGCCAGGGACAGGGAGCACTGAACAGACAAGGTTTTAAAAAGCAATTTGATGTTTCGTATTTCCAATTCCTGTAGATGAGATTCACTTCTCTTGTTGTTTATTCCCTTCTCTTGTTGTTTATTCCCTTCTCATATTGTTTATTCCCTTCTCTTGTTGTTTATTCCCTTCTCTTGTTGTTTATTCCCTTCTCTTTGTTGTTTATTCCCTTCTCTTGTTGTTTATTTCCTTCTCTTGTTGTTTATTCCCTTCTCTTGTTGTTTATTCCCTTCTCTTGTTGTTTATTCCCTTCTCTTGTTGTTTATTCCCTTCTCTTGTTGTTTATTCCCTTCTCTTGTTGTTTATTCCCTACTCTTGTTGTTTATTCCCTTCTCTTGTTGTTATCGTGTTATCTCGGCTATAAGTTGGACATGTTATCTCTGCTATAAGTTGGACGTGTTATCTCGGCTATAAGTTGGACATGTTTGTCTCTGCTATAAGTTGGACGATGTTATCTCGGCTATAAGTTGGACATGTTGTCTCAGCTTATAGGATTGGACGTGTTATCTCGGCTATAAGTTGGACGTGTTATCTCTGCTATAAGTTGGACATGTTATCTCGGCTATAAGTTGGACAGGTTATCTCTAATATATGTTACTAGCAACCCTAAACATTTTGAAAGTAACATCATTTATAACCTCACAATGAGCCTGGCAGATGTAGTATTAATTACTGCCATTGCCTACCCTAGCTAAAGTATTCAATTTTCCCGTGTCTTCTTTAACATGTGAACATATTTCAGCAAACTGTGGACGAATATAACAGCTCTGTCTATTAATCTCAATACATTTATAAAATGTGTCACTGGAAATGAATGTATGAGAGAGACTGTCAGGGTTGGCCAGGGTTGTTCGGGTTTTGGTCAGTAGATGCCCCATTCTGGTATTTTGTCCTATGTTTTCCCTTGATCCCTAGCTATTATTACCTGTAATGTCGTTTCCCTAGTTGTATTTAAACCCTTTGTTCCCTCAGTTCTGTGCTCTGTGTTTGTATGTTAGCACCCTGCCCTAGTGTTCTGTGTGCTCTTGTCGATTCCGGGTGACGTTCTTGTGGTATTCTGTTTTTTGTTTTTGTTTATTTTTGGTGAGTTTCTTTTGAGGTCTTTTTGTGTTTTACCTACCACCTTTTGGATTTGCCATTTTTTGTATTTTAGGATTTTTTCTTTATTAAATACACCGTCTTAAGTACTGCTGTGTCTGCCTCATCTTCTGGGTTCTGCTGTCTATTCGTGGCTCAGTTGGTTAAGTGACTGTTTCTCACTCCGGAGACCCAGGTTCGAAACCGGGTCCTGACAGAAACACAGAGCCAAAAATGAACCCAGAGGCAGCCAGTTCCCAGGACCTTTTGCCACGCTGTCCCACCACCAGGAGACTGTCCAACGCCACGAAGCCGCCCTGGTTCAGCAAGAGGCCTTAATGGCTAGACATTCTCATCTTCTGTCGGAGATGCTGACTTCCATTAAGCAAATATCTGATCGACTTACCCCGGCAACAGTTCCCGTCCCAGTACCTCAAGTTCACGTACCCATGGCAGTTAACCCCCTGGCTGAACCTCGTCTTCCACCTCCCCAACGGTTCTCAGGTGATCCAAGTGCTTGTAAAGGGTTTCTCACTCAATGTTCTCTCTCCTTTGAGCTGCAACCCTCGTCGTTTCCCACCGACCGGTCTAAGATCGCATATATCATCACCCTGCTGTCGGAAAAAGCCCTGGCCTGGGCTACTGCTGTGTGGGATGCCCATAGTTCCTGCTGTGCCAGCTACTCTGCCTTTGCTGAGGAATTCAAACGAGTGTTTCAAGGCCCAAGCAGTGGTTCTGACTCAGCCAAACAGCTCCTGACTCTCCATCAAGGTTGGCGCAGCGTGACGGACTATGCCATCCAGTTCCGCACGGTGGCAGCAGCGAGTGGCTGGAACAACGAGGCGCTCACGGTGTGCTTTCTGAAAGGCCTTTCCGACACTATCCAAGATGAACTGGCCACTCGGGAACCACCGGACAATCTCGAGTCCCTGATCAAGTTGGCCTCACGCATTGACCAGCGTCTGAGAGAGAGAGAACTCAACCGTAGACCTCTAGCCCCTATCAGTCCCAGCTCCGAGTCCCCACCTTTATCATCGCTGGCTCCACCGGAACCCATGCAGATTGGACGCATCTCCCAGGCTGAGAGAGACCGCCGGATGAGGGAGCGACGCTGTCTATATTGCGGCAAACCGGGCCATTTCCGTTCCACGTGTCCCGGGCTCCAGGGAAACGCTCTGTCCCGTACAGACCGGGGGAACTGTAACGGGAAACATAACCTCCTCCCATCCGTCCAACTCCCGTCTGCTCATTCCAGTCACCCTCTCCTGGGACAACCACAAGCTTCACCTTCAAGCCTTGGTAGACTCTGGAGCCGCAGGTAACTTCATGGATGGTGTCTGGGCGAAGGAGAATGGCGTTCCCTCTGAACCTCTAAGTGACCCCATGAGGGTTACTACATTGGATGGAAGCCCTTTGGGATCTGGACTTGTCACTCATGTCACTACCTCCTTGAGACTTTCAGTTTCACAACACCAGGAATTGATGAACTTTCATTTGATCTCCTGTTCCGAGTTCCCTCTCGTCCTTGGATACCCCTGGCTTCACAGCCATAACCCTCACATCGACTGGTCTGTGGGCACTATCAAGCAGTGGGGTCCTACGTGCCAAGCTACTTGTATTTTCCAGAATTCCCCGAGTTCTACTCCCGAGTCTTTAGAATCCATCGACCTGACCCGAGTTCCCGAGTGTTACCATGACCTCAAACTGGTGTTTAGCAAACAGAGGGCCACCATGCTACCACCCCATAGATCTTACGATTGCCCCATCGACCTGTTTCCGGGCACTTGCCCCCCAGGGGTCGGATCTTTTCCCTATCTCCACCCGAACGAGCTGCTATGGATACCTACATCAAGGACTCTCTGGAAGCAGGCCTCATGCGTCCATCTACCTCCCCGGCGGGAGCAGGGTTTTTCTTTGTGGCCAAGAAAGATGGTGGATTACGTCCTTGCATCGACTACCGGGGACTCAATGACATAACCGTCCGTAACCGTTACCCGCTACCCCTTATGGCCACAGCCTTCGAGCTGCTCCAGGAAGCAGTTGTTTTCACTAAGCTTGACCTGCGGAACGCATACCATCTTGTGCGGATCAGACCTGGTGACGAGTGGAAGACCGCTTTCAACACGCCCTACTGGTCACTATGAATACTTGGTGATGCCCTTCGGCCTGACCAACGCCCCAGCGGTGTTCCAAGCGCTCATAAACGATGTGCTTAGGGATATGCTTAACATATTTGTGTTCGTTTACTTGGATGACATCCTCATCTTTTCGAGCTCCCTTCAAGAACACACTAAGCATGTCAGACAAGTACTCAAACGCCTCCTGGACAGCCATCTGTACGTTAAGCCGGAAAAATGTGAATTCCATTCATCCCGAGTACAATTCCTGGGATTTGTAGTGGAACCCGGTCGAGTCCAAATGGACCCTAGGAAGGTAGGGCGGTAGCGGATTGGCCCACCCCCAAATCCGTTAAGGATGTTCAGCGTTTCCTGGGCTTCACAAACTTCACCGCAAGTTCATCAAGAACTTCAGTTTGGTGGCAGCTCCTCTCTCAGCTTTAACCAAAGGTGGCAATGCAAGGTTTTTTGGGGAAGAGCTTGAGACGGCCTCCAAGGACTCAAGCAGCGCATCCTCAGCTTCTTCCCATCCTGATACTACCGACCACGGATGAACCATTTGTGGTGGAGGTAGACGTATCAGAGGTTGGAAAAGCAGAGCTGTCCTGTCTCAGAGGGGTGAAGACAAGAAGCTTCATCCGTGCGCTTTCTTCTCACACCGTTTCATCTCCGACTGAGAGGAACTACGATGTGGGGATCGTGAACTCCTAGCGGTTAAGATGGCATTGAAGGGAATGGAGACACTGGCTCGAGGGGGCTTTCACCCGTTTCAAGTGCTTACGGACCACAAAAATCTGGAGTATATCCAGCAGGCGAAGCGATTGAACTCTAGACAAGCTAGATGGTCTCTTTTCTTCAATCGATTCCAGTTTATCCTCACCTATCGCCCGGGTCGAAGAATCTCAAACCGGATGCCCTGTCCCGAGTCTACGTCCTGCCATTCGAGATGACACGGACATGCCTGTCCTTCCTGCTGCTAAGATTGTGGCTCCGGGATCCCGTGGCAAGTTGAGGATACCGTGAGACGTGCCTGCCAGCGAACCGGACCCTAAAGGAGGCCCTGCCAATCGGTTGTTTGTCCCCAAGGCAGTGAGGACTCAGGTCCTTCTGTGGGGGCACTCCTCGCCTCACCTGTCATCCGGCGTAGGTCGCACCTTGGAGTTCATCCAGCGTAAGTTCTGGTGGCCTACCATAAGAGAAGACGTTGCCACTTTCGTCAATGCCTGCCCCGTGTGCTGCCAGGGCAAATCTTCTCACCTCCGCCCTCAAGGACTCCTTCACCCTTTACCTGTTCCCCACAGACCCTGGTCCCATATCTCATTGGACTTTATTACTGGACTTCTCCATCCCATGGCAATACTACTATCCTAGTCATAATCGACAGGCTTTCAAAGGCGGCCAGGTTCGTCCTTCTGACTAAGTTACCTTCTGCCAAGGAAACGGCTGAGTTGGTAATTAATCATGTGTTCCGAGTCTTTCGGCATTCCTCAAGATGTGGTTTCTGACAGAGGTCCCCAGTTCGCCTCAAGGTTTTGGAAGGCCTTCTGCCAACTCATGGGGGCTTCTGCCAGTCTATCTTCAGGGTACCATCCGGAGTCCAACGGCCAAACAGAGAGGATGAATCAAGAGCTGAAAACCACCCTCCGATGTATGACTCGTGACAACCCGTCCACATGGTCATCCTTTATTGTTTGGGCCGAATACGCGCACAACACCTTGCGCTCCTCCTCCACTGGTATGTCCCCGCACGAGTGTCAGTTTGGCTATGCTCCTCCATTGTTCCCTGACATTCAGGAGGCAGAAGTCAGAGTGCCTTCAGCCTTGAGGTTCGTCAGACGCTGTCGGCTTATGTGGAGGAAGACCCGTCTTAATCTGATGCTCACAGAGGCATCAACAACAAGCCAACAGACGTCGCCGTCCCGGGCCTACCCTTGCACTCCCGGCCAGAGAGTCTGGCTCTCCACAAGAGACCTACCTCTACGGGTGGAGTCTCGCAAGCTGTCACAAAAATACATTGGTCCCTTCAAGGTTGCCAGGAGAGTTAACCCAGTTTCTTATCGCCTACACTTACCCAGATCCCTTAAGATTAATCCCACATTTCATGTGTCATTGTTAAAACCTGTTGTTTTTTTCCCTTGTCCCGGCAGACAGACCTCCTCCGCCTCGTGTCATTGGAGGCCAGCCGGCTTATACCGTCCACCGGATACTGGATTCCGCCGGGTGCAGCGGTCCTGGCAGTATCTGTGGACTGGGAAGGCTACGGTCCTGAGGAGCGCTCCTGGGTTCCTGCCAAAGACATCCTGGACCCTGACCTCATTCGTCAGTTCAGGGTTCTCCACCCTGAGAGAGCTGGTAGGAACGCCAGATCCGTGCCTAGGGGGATTCTGTCAGGATTTGGCCAGGGTTGTTCCGGGTTTTGGTCAGTAGATGCCCCCATTGTGCTTTTTGTCCCTATGTTTTTCCTTGATCCCCATTATTATTTGCACCTTGTCTCGTTTCCCTGATTGTATTTAACCCTTTGTTTCCCTCAGTTCTGTGCTCTGTGTTTGTATGTTAGCACCCTGCCCTAGTGTTCTGTGTGCTCTTGTCGATTCCGGGTGACGTTCTTGTGGTATTCTGTTTTTTTGTTTTTGTTTATTTTTGGTGAGTTTCTTTTGAGGTCTTTTTTGTGTTTTACTCTACTCACCTTTTGGATTTGCCATTTTTTGTATTTTAGGATTTTTTTCTTTATTAAATACACCGTCTTAAGTACTGCTGTGTCTGCCTCATCTTCTGGGTTCTGCTGTCTATTCGTGGCTCAGTTGGTTAAGTGACTGTTTCTCACTCCGGAGACCCAGGTTCAAAACCGGGTCCTGACAGAGACAGTCTGGAAAAAATAATTTGTGTGATTTGATGTCGCCTTTTACATGATCTGAAACCCTCAAAAGGTGTTTTCATAAGTTCACAACTTCCTCTCTTTCAGAGTGTACTGTTTGAGAGTGTACTGTTTGAGAGTGTACTGTTTGAGAGTGTACTGTTTGAGAGTGTACTGTTTGAGAGTGTACTGTTTGAGAGTGTACTGTTTGAGAGTGTACTGTTTGGAGAGTGTACTGTTTGAGAGTGTACTGTTTGAGAGTGTACTGTTTGAGAGTGTACTGTTTGAGAGTGTACTGTTTGAGAGTGTACTGTTTGAGAGTGTACTGTTTCTGAGTGCGTACTGTTTCTGAGTGTACTGTTTCTGAGAGTACTTCTACCTGTTTTTAAACCACATTCTACTGTATGTATCAACACACATTGGGGTTCACATTCAAAGACAGCTTAGGTTTACTACTTTCATGGTTTCAGTACACAATGATGGTGTATTGACCCTATATTTTAACAGT
>NW_026999843.1:0-9579 GCF_036934945.1 Oncorhynchus masou masou
GACCATCTGTCCATGTTGTCTATCATCAGCCTTCTTTGACCATCATCTGTCCAACTCAGCCTTTCTTCATGACCATCGTCTGTCCATGTTGTCTCTAACTCAGCCTTCTTCATGACCATCATCTGTCCATGTTGTCTCTAACTCAGCCTTCTTCATGACCATCTGTCCATGTTGTCTCTAACTCATCTTTAGCATTCAAGTTTCATGATGACATCTGTCCATGTCGTCTATCTAACTCATCCTTCTTCATGACCATCTGTCGTTGTCCATGCTATGACCATCATCTGTAACATCTAAGCTCTTTCTTCATGACCATCATCTGTCCATGTGGCCTTCTTCTATCTATCGTTGTCTCACTCAGCCTTCTTCATGACCATCATCTGTCCATGTTGTCTATCTACCATCTGTCAAGCCTTCTTCATGACCATCGCCTGTCCATGTTGTCTATGTAACTCAGCCTTCTTCATGACCATCTGTCCATGTGGTCTATCTAACTCATCCATGTTGTCTATCTAATGACCATCGTCTGTCCATGTTGTCCTAACTCAGCCATCTGTCCATGTTGTCTCTATTCATCTGTGACCATCTGTCCATGTTGTCTCTAACTCAGCCCTTCTTCACGACCATCTGTCCATGTTGTCTCTAACTCAGCCTTCTTCATGACCATCTGTCCATGTTGTCTCTAACTCAGCCTTCTTCATGACCATCTGTCCATGTTATCATCTAACTCAGCCTTCTTCATGACCATCTGTCCATGTTGTAACTCAGCATCTGAAACTCAGCCTCTAACTCATCCTTCATGACCATCTGTCCATGTTATCTATAACTCAGCCTTCTTCATGACCATCATCTGTCCATGTTGTCTTTAACTCAGCCTTCTTCATGACCCATCTGTCCATATTGTCTATCTAACTCAGCCTTCTTCATGACCATCTGTCCATGTTGTCTTTAACTCAGCTTCTTCTTCATGACCATCTGTCCATGTTGTCATCTAACTCATCCTTCTTCATGACCATCTGTCCATGTTGTCTCTAACTCAGCCTTCTTCATGACCATCTGTCCATGTTGTCTCTAACTCAGCCTTCTTCATGACCATCTGTCCATGTTGTCTATCTAACTCAGCCTTCTTCATGACCATCTGTCCATGTTGTCTCTAACTGTGCCTTCTTCATGACCATCTGTCCATGTTGTCTATCTAACTCAGCCTCTTCATGACCATCTGTCCATGTTGTCATCTAACTTCACGACCATCTGTCCATGTTGTCTCTAACTCGCTCTCTTGACCATCTGTCCATGTTGTCTCTAACTCAGCCTTCTTCATGACCATCTGTCCATATTGTCTCTAACTCAGCATCTTCTTCATGACCATCTGTCCATGTTGTCTCTAACTCATGGCGACCTTCTTCATGACCATCTGTCCATGTTGTCTATAACTCAGCCTTCTTCATGACCACATCTGTCCATGTTGTCTCTAACTCAGCCTTCTTCACGACCATCTGTCCATGTTGTCTCTAACTCAGCCTTCTTCATGAACATCTGTCCATGTTGTTCTAACCAGCCTTCTTCATGAACATCTGTCCATGTTGTCTCTAACTCAGCCTTCTTCATGACCATCTGTCCATGTTATCTATAACTCAGCCTTCTTCATGAACATCTGTCCATGTTGTTTCTAACTCAGCCTTCTTCATGACCATCTGTCCATGTGGTCTCTAACTCAGCCTTCTTCATGACCATCTGTCCATGTTGTCTCTAACCAGCCTTCTTCATGACCATCTGTCCATGTTGTCTCTAACTCAGCCTTCTTCATGACCATCTGTCCATGTTGTCTCTAACTCAGCCTTCTTCACGACCATCTGTCCATGTTGTCTATAACTCAGCCTTCTTCATGACCATCGTCTGTCCATGTTGTCTCTAACTCAGCCTTCTTCACGACCATCTGTCCATGTTGTCTCTAACTCAGCCTTCTTCATGACCATCATCTGTCCATGTTGTCTCTAACTCAGCCTTCTTCATGACCATCGTCTGTCCATGTTGTCTCTAACTCAGCCTTCTTCATGACCATCGTCTGTCCATGTTATCTATAACTCAGCCTTCTTCATGACCATCTGTCCATGTGGTCTATCTAACTCAGCCTTCTTCATGACCATCGTCTGTCCATGTTATCTATAACTCAGCCTTCTTCATGACCATCATCTGTCCATGTTGTCATCTAACTCAGCCTTCTTCATGACCATCTGTTAATGTTGTCTCTAACTCAGCCTCTTCATGACCATCTGTCAATGTTGTCTCACTCAGCCTTCTTCATGACCATCATCTGTCCATGTTGTCTATCTAACTCAGCCTTCTTCATGACCATCATCTGTCCATGTTGTCTCTAACTCAGCCTTCTTCATGACCATCTGTCAATGTTGTCTCACTCAGCCTTCTTCATGACCATCATCTGTCCATGTTGTCTATAACTCAGCCTTCTTCATGACCATCTGTCAACGTTGTCTCACTCAGCCTTCTTCATGACCATCATCTGTCCATGTTGTCTATAACTCAGCCTTCTTCATGACCATCGTCTGTCCATGTTGTCTCTAACTCAGCCTTCTTCATGATCATCTGTAAATGTTGTCTATCTAACTCAGCCTTCTTCATGACCATCGTCTGTCCATGTTGTCTATCTAACTCAGCCTTCTTCATGACCATCGTCTGTCCATGTTGTCTCTAACTCAGCCTTCTTCATGACCATCTGTCCATGTTGTCTCTATCTCAGCTTTCTTTGTGACCATCTGTCCATGTTGTCTCTAACTAACCCTTCTTTATGACCATCTGTCCATGTTGTCTCTAACTCAGCATTCTTCATGAACATCTGTCCATGTTGCTCTAACTCAGCCTTCTTCATGACCATCATCTGTCCATGTTATCTATAACTCAGCCTTCTTCATGACCATCTGTCCATGTGGTCTATCTAACTCAGCATTCTTCATGAACATCTGTCCATGTCGTCTCTAACTCATCCTTCTTCATGACCATCGTCTGTCCATGTTATCTATAACTCAGCCTTCTTCATGACCATCATCTGTCCATGTGGTCTATCTAACTCAGCCTTCTTCATGACCATCATCTGTCCATGTTGTCTATCTAACTCAGCCTTCTTCATGACCATCGTCTGTCCATGTTGTCTCTAACTCAGCCTTCTTCATGACCATCTGTCCATGTGGTCTATCTAACTCATCCTTCTTCATGACCATCGTCTGTCCATGTTGCTCCTAACCTCCAGCCTTCTTCATGACCATCTGTCCATGTTGTCTCTAACTCAGCCTTCTTCATGACCATCTGTCCATGTTGTCTCTAACTCAGCCTTCTTCATGACCATCTGTCCATGTTGTCTCTAACTCAGCCTTCTTCATGACCCATCTGTCCATGTTGTCTATCTAACTCAGCCTTCTTCATGACCATCTGTCCATGTTGTCTATCTAACTCAGCCTTCTTCATGACCATCTGTCCATGTTGTCTCTAACTCAGCCTTCTTCACGACCATCTGTCCATGTTGTCTCTAACTCAGCCTTCTTCATGACCATCATCTGTCCATGTTGTCTCTAACTCAGCCTTCTTCATGACCATCGTCTGTACATGTTGTCTCTAACTCAGCCTTCTTTATGACCATCTGTCCAAGTTGTCTAACTCAGCCTTCTTCATGACCATCTGTCCATGTTGTCTATCTAACTCAGCCTTCTTCATGACCATCTGTAAATGTTGTCTATCTAACTCAGCCTTCTTCATGACCATCATCTGTCCATGTTGTCTATCTAACTCAGCCTTCTTCATGACCATCATCTGTCCATGTTGTCTCTAACTCAGCCTCTTCTTCACGACCATCTGTCCATGTTGTCTCTAACTCAGCCTTCTTCATGACCATCATCTGTCCATGTTGTCTCTAACTCAGCCTTCTTCATGACCATCATCTGTCCATGTTATCTCTAACTCAGCCTTCTTTCATGACCATCTGTCCATGTTGTCTCTAATCAGCATTCTTCATGAACATCTGTCCATGTCGTCATCTAACTCATCCTTCTTCATGACCATCACCTGTCCATGTTATCTATAACTCAGCTTCTTCATGACCATCATCTGTCCATGTGGTCTATCTAACTCAGCCTCTTCATGACCATCATCTGTCCATGTTGTCTATCTAACTCAGCCTTCTTCATGACCATCATCTGTCCACGTTGTCTATAACTCAGCCTTCTTCATGACCATCATCTGTCCATGTGGTCTATCTAACTCAGCCTTCTTCATGACCATCTGTCCATGTTGTCTCTAACTAACCCTTCTTCACTTCACCACATCTGTCCATGTTGTCTCTAACTCAGCCTTCTTCATGACCATCTGTCCATGTTGTCTCTAACTCAGCCTTTTTTATGACCATCTGTCCATGTTGTTCTAACTCAGCCTTCTTCATGACCATCTGTCCATGTTGTCTATCTAACTCAGTTTTCTTCATGACCATCTGTCCATGTTGTCTATCTAACTCAGCCTTCTTCTACCACCATCTGTCCATGTTGTCTCTAACTCCAGCTCTTCTTCACGACCATCTGTCCATGTTGCTCCTAACTCAGCCTTCTTCATGACCATCTGTCCATATTGTTCTAACTCAGCCTTCTTCATGACCATCTGTCCATGTTGTCTCTAACTCAGCCTTCTTCACGACCATCTGTCCATGTTGTCTCTAACTCAGCCTTCTTCACGACCATCTGTCCATGTTGTCTCTAACTCAGCCTTCTTCATGACCATCTGTCCATGTTGTCTATCTAACTCAGCCTTCTTCATGACCATCTGTCCATGTTGTCTATCTAACTCAGCCTTCTTCACGACCATCTGTCCATGTTGTCTCTAACTCAGCCTTCTTCACGACCATCTGTCCATGTTGTCTCTAACTCAGCCTTCTTCATGACCATCTGTCCATATTGTCTCTAACTCAGCCTTCTTCATGACCATCTGTCCATGTTGTCTCTGACTCAGCCTTCTTCACGACCATCTGTCCATGTTGTCTCTAACTCAGCCTTCTTCATGAACATCTGTCCATATTGTCTCTAACTCAGCCTTCTTCATGACCATCATCTGTCCATGTTGTCTCTAACTCAGCCTTCTTCATGACCATCTGTCCATGTTGTCTATCTAACTCAGCCTTCATTCATCTGTCCATGTGGTCTATCTAACTGTGCCTTCTTCATGACCATCTGTCCATGTTGTCTCTAACTCAGCCTTCTTCACGACCATCTGTCCATGTTGTTCTAATCAGCTCTCTTCATGACCATCTGTCCATGTTGTCTCTAACTCAGCCTTCTTCACGACCATCTGTCCATGTTGTCTCTAACTCAGTTTCTCTTCATGACCATCGTCTGTCCATGTTGTCTCTAACTCAGCTCTTCTTCACGACCATCTGTCCATGTTGTCTCTAACTCAGCCTTCTTCATGACCATCATCTGTCCATGTTGTCTCTAACTCAGCCTTCTTCATGACCACATCGCCTGTCCATGTTGTCTCTAACTCAGCCTTCTTCATGACCATCGTCATCCATGTTATCTATAACTCAGCTTTCTTCATGACCATCTGGTCCATGACCTATCTAACTCAGCCTCTTCATGACCATCGTCTGTCCATGTTATCTATAACTCAGCCTTCTTCATGACCATCATCTGTCCATGTTGTCTCTAACTCAGCTCTTCTTCATGACCATTTGTTAATGTTGTCTCACTCAGCCTTCATGACCATCATCTGTCCACGTTGTCTATAACTCAGCCTTCTTCATGACCATCATCTGTCCATGTTGTCTATCTAACTCATCCTTCTTCATGACCATCATCTGTCCATGTTGTCTCTAACTCAGCCTTCTTCATGACCATCCATCTGTCTTCATGACCATCATTGTCCATGTTGTCTATAACTCAGCCTTCTTCATGACCATCTGTCAACGTTGTCTCACTCAGCCTTCTTCATGACCATCATCTGTCCATGTTGTCTATAACTCAGCCTCTTCATGACCATCGCCTGTCCATACGTTGTCTCTAACTCAGCCTTCTTCATGATCATCCATCTGCTCTTTCATGACCAACGCCTTGTCCATGTTGTCTATCTAACTCAGCCTTCTTCATGACCATCGTCTGTCCATGTTGTCTCTAACTCAGCCTTCTTCATGACCATCTGTCCATGTTGTCTCTATCTCAGCTTTCTTTGTGACCATCTGTCCATGTTGTCTCTAACTAACCCTCTTATGACCATCTGTCCATGTTGTCTCTAACTCAGCCTTCTTCATGACCATCGCCTGTCCATGTTGTCTCTAACTCAGCCTTCTTCATGACCATCATCTGTCCATGTTGTCTCCTAACTCAGCTTCTTCATGACCATCTGTCCATGTTGTCTCTAACTCAGCATTCTTCATGAACATCTGTCCATGTTGTTCTAACTCATCCTTTCTTCATGACCATCGCCTGTCCATGTTATCTATAACTCAGCCTTCTTTCATGACCATCATCTGTCCATGTGGTCTATCTAACTCCGAAGCCTTCTTCATGACCATCATCTGTCCATGTTGTCTATCTAACTCAGCCTCTTCATGACCATCTGTCCATGTTGTCTCTAACTCAGCCTTCTTCATGACCATCTGTCCATGTGGTCTATCTAACTCATCCTCTTCTTCATGACCATCGTCTGTCCATGTTGTCTCTAACTCAGCCTTCTTCACCACCATCTGTCCATGTTGTCTCTAACTCAGCCTTCTCTTCACCACATCATCTTTGTCCATGTTGTCTCTAACTCAGCCTTCTTCATGACCATCTGTCCATGTTGTCTCTAACTCAGCCTTCTTCATGACCATCTGTCCATGTTATCATCTAACCTCAGCCTTCTTCATGACCATCTGTCCATGTTGTCTATCTAACTAGCCTTCTTCACGACCATCTGTCCATGTTGTCTCTAATCAGCCTTCTTCAATGCACCATCTGTCCATGTTGTCTCTAACTCAGTGACCATCTGTCCATATTGTCTCTAACTCAGCCTTCTTCATGACCATCTGTTAATGTTGTCTCTAACTCAGCCTTCTTCACGACCATCTGTCCATGTTGTCGATAATCCCTAGCCTTCTTCATGACCATCTGTCCATGTTGTCTCTTCATACCATCTGTCCATGTTGTCTATCTAACTCAGCCTTCTTCATGACCATCTGTCCATGTTGTCTATCTAACTCAGCCTTCTTCACCACCATCTGTCCATGTTGTCTCTAACTCAGCCTTCTTCATGACCATCTGTCCATGTTGTCTCTAACTAACTTCATGACCATCTGTCCATATTGTCTCTAACTCAGCCTTCGATGACCATCTGTCCATGTTGTCTCTAACTAAGCCTTTTCATGACCATCTGTCCATGCATTCTTTGTCTCCATGTAACTCTAACTCATCCTCTTCATGACCATCTGTCCATGTTATCTATAACTCAGCCTTCTTTCATGACCATCATCTGTCCATGTTGTCTATCTATTTCAGCCTTCTTCATGACCATCATCTGTCCATGTTGTCTATCTAACTCAGCCTCTTCATGACCATCGTCTGTCCATGTTGTCTCTAACTCAGCCTTCTTTCATGACCATCTGTCCATGTGGTCTATCTAACTCATCCTTCTTCATGACCATCGTCTGTCCATGTTAGTTCCCAACTCAGCCTTCTTCACGACCATCTGTCCACATGTTGTCTCTAACTCAGCCTTCTTCACGACCATCTGTCCATGTTGTCTCTAACTCAGCCTTCTTCATGACCATCTGTCCATGTTGTCTCTAACTCAGCCTTCTTCATGACCATCTGTCCATGTTGTCTATCTACCTAGCCTTCTTCATGACCATCTGTCCATGTTGTCTATCTAACTCAGTTCTTCTTCACTTGACCATCATCTGTCCATGTTGTCTATAACTCAGCCTTCTTCACGACCATCTGTCCATGTTGTCTCTAACTCAGCTTTCATGACCATCTGTCCATATTGTCTCTAACTCACTTCATGACCATCTGTCCATGTTGTCTATAACTCAGCCTTCTTCATGACCATCGTCTGTCCATGTTGTCTCTAACTCAGCCTTCTTCATGACCATCTGTAAATGTTGTCTATCTAACTCAGCCTTCTTCATGACCATCGTCCTGTCTATCTAATAGCTTTCTTGCAATTTTCATCTGTCCATGTTGTCTCTAACTCAGCCTCATCTGTCCATGTTGTCTCTAACTCATCGACCATCTGTCCATATTGTCTCTAACTCAGCCTTCTTCATGACCATCTGTCCATGTTGTCTCTATCTCAGCTTTCTTTGTGACCATCTGTCCATGTTGTCTCTAACTAAGCCTTCTTTATGACCATCTGTCCATGTTGTCTATCTAACTCAGCCTTCTTCATGACCATCTGTCCATGTTGTCCATGCCTTCTTCTACCACCATCTGTCCTCTAACTCAGCCTCTTCACCACCATCTGTCCATGTTGTCTCTAACTCAGCCTTCTTTCATGACCATCTGTCCATATTGTTCTAACTCAGTTATCTATAACTCAGCCTTCTTCATGACCATCTGTCCATGTTGTCTCTAACTCAGCATTCTTCATGAACATCTGTCCATGTCGTCTCTAACTCATCCTTCTTCATGACCATCGTCTGTCCATGTTATCTATAACTCAGCCTTCTTCATGACCATCATCTGTCCATGTGGTCATCTAACTCAGCCTTCTTCATGACCATCATCATCTGTCCATGTTGTCTATCTAACTCAGCCTTCTTCTATGACCATCGCCTGTCCATGTTGTCTCTAACTCAGCCTTCTTCATGACCATCTGTCCATGTGGTCTATCTAACTCATCCTTCTTCATGACCATCGTCTGTCCATGTTGTCTCTAACTCAGCCTTCTTCACGACCATCTGTCCATGTTGTCTCTAACTCAGCCCTCTTCACGACCATCTGTCCATGTTGTCTCTAACTCAGCCTTCTTCATGACCATCTGTCCATGTTGTCTCTAACTCAGCCTTCTTCATGACCATCTGTCCATGTTGTCTATCTAACTCAGCCTTCTTCATGACCATCTGTCCATGTTGTCTATCTAACTCAGCCTTCTTCAGACCATCTGTCCATGTTGTCTCTAACTCAGCCTTCTTCACGACCATCTGTCCATGTTTGTCTCTAACTCAGCCTTCTTCATGACCATCTGTCCATATTGTCTCTAACTCAGCCTTCTTCATGACCATCTGTCCATGTTGTCTCTAACTCAGCCTTCTTCATGACCATCTGTCCATGTTGTCTTCTAACTCAGCCTTCTTCATGAACATCTGTCCATGTTGTCTCTAACTCATCCTTCTTCATGACCATCGTCTGTCCATGTTGTCTCTAACTCAGCCTTCTTCATGACCATCTGTCCATGTTGTCTAACTCAGCCTTCTTCATGACCATCTGTCCATGTTGTCTATCTAACTCAGCCTTCTTCATGACCATCTGTCCATGTTGTCTCTAACTCAGCCTTCTTCACGACCATCTGTCCATGTTGTCTCTAACTCAGCCTTCTTCATGACCATCG
>NW_026999844.1:0-9579 GCF_036934945.1 Oncorhynchus masou masou
CCATTGTCTCCTTATATGGCTGTGAATGCGAGAGGAGTAAGTCTGCCCTTTCTGTCGTTTCCCCAAGGTGTCTGCAGCATTGTGACGTATTTGTAGGCATATCATTGGAAGATTGACCATAAGAGACCACATTTACCAGGTGTCCGCCCGGTTTCCTGCGCCGAAATTGGTGCGCAAAGTCAGCTGCAAGTATTTTTCCATGGAATTTAGAGAAGAATGCAAGCTTCCACGAACGATATATCAATGAAGAGATATGTGAAAAAACAGCTTGAGGATTGATTCCAAACAACGTTTGCCATGTTTCGGTCGATATTATGGAGTTAATTCGGAAAAGTTTGACGTTGTAGGTGACTGAATTTTCGGTTCGTTTGTTAGCCAAATGCGATGTACAAAACGGAACAATTTCTCCTACACACAGACGCTTTCAGGAAAAAAAACTGCGCATTTGGTATGTAACTGAGTCTCCTCATTGAAAACATCCGAAGCTCTTCAAAGGTAAATGATTTTATTTATTTGGTTATCTGGTTTTTGTGAAAATGTTGCGTGCTAAATGCTACTCAAAATGCTAAGCTAGCTTAGCATACTCTTACACAAATTAGTCAATTTCTATGGTTCAAAAGCATTTTTTGAAAATCTGAGATGACAGTGTTGTTAAGAAAAGGCTAAGCTTGAGAGCAGACGCATTATTTTCATTTTATTTGCGATTTTCAGAAATCGTTAACATTGCGTTATGCTAATCAGCCTGAGGCTTTAGTCACGACCCCGGATCCGGGATGGGGAGTTTCAACAGGTTAACACTGGGGCCCCTCGGGTGTGTGCCTAGTCGCCTCCTCTATTCCCTGTTCACCCACGACTGCATGGCCAAACATGACTCCAACACCATCAAGTTTGATGACGACACAGCCGTGGTTAGCCTGATCACCGACAATGATGAGACTCCCTTCAGGGAGGAGGTCAGAGAACTGGCAGTGTAGTGGCAGGACATCAACCTCTCCCTCAATGTGAGCAAGACAAAGGAGCTGATCATGGACCACAGGAAAAGGCCATTTGAACAATAAATAAAAATCGCTACCGGACCCCCACCCCATAAACTGCTGCTGCTTCCCGCTGTTGGTTTGTTACTGATGCATAATCACTTCGCCCCAACCAACATGTACAGCTTACCTCAAGTGGCCTGTACCCCTGCACACTGACTCGGTACCGGTGCCCCCTGTATATAGCCTCATTATTGTTATTCTTATTGTGTTACTTTATATTATTACTTTTTATTTTAGCCTACTTCTTGAACTGCACTGTTGGTCAAGGGCTTGTAAGTAAGCATTTCATGGTAAAGTCTACATTTGCTGTATATTTTGCACATGCGGCAAATGAAGTTATATTTGATTTATATATTGAATTTAAAACTTTGAAAAGCTGGGCATACTGGGCAATATGGATGCACATCTCTCAGTAAATAACAACCGTCATGTATTCAGCCAAGCCATATTATAAATAGTATTTTATATTTGAAAATGTATAAAAGGAAATCTGGGGGAGTTAGTTTGACTGGGTCTGATGCAGCTGATAAAATTAATAATAGTATTGTTATCTATAATTTACAGGTAGTATGTTTAAGTTTGTCAGTGTAGGAGATGCTGGATCATCAGCCAGTACAAGCACAGACTCATTTGATCCACATCCAGCCTCAGCAAGTACTACCACAGACCCAGTACTGGCAGCTTCAGCAAGTAAGATCACAGACCCAGGTGTAGCACAGGCAGCCTCAGCCAGTACTAGCAAAACCAGAGGTGTACAGCCAGCATCAGATACAAGCAGCTCAAACCCTAATAGAACAGTTGCTGCGCCACCAAACTGCCCAGCATATTGGCCCCAGATCTTAACAATCTTTCTGAGGATTGGGTTAGTGCGCAGAGGTCCACTCAAACCAGGACTGGATTTGTATTACCCTAAAGACAAGTCTAGAAGAGGTTTCCATTCAGGCTTATAACAGAGACAGCTGTCAAATGGGGAAAAGATTACCAGGAGCTGGCTTTCAAACTCAATCAAAAACAACACTGTGTATTGCTTTTGCTGTAAGCTCTTTTCTACAAAAGACTACAAAATAATAAAGGAAGGTGTGAATGACTGGTCAAATATCAACTTATTCTAAAACACCATGAGGGTAGTCCTGAACACACAAACAATATGATTAAGTGGGGAGAACTTGATCTGCGCCTAAGTCGGAGACAGACTCTTGACCAGATACAAATGTCAGTTTTGGAGGCTTAGTCACCAGGAGCAAATATCCATTATTCTGAGAAGCGTGGGTTTAAAGGGAAAGCCAGAGATCAAGGAGTACTTCCTCGGCTTTGGGAATGTTGAGGTTACAACAGGCTTGAATCTGTCCACTGTCATCTTAGATAAGCTGAAAAAGCTAAAGATTCCATTTGAAGATTTTAGAGGGCAAGCTTATGATAATAGGGCCAACATGAAGGGCAAGCACAAAGGAATACAAGCCAGACTTTCCATCTACGGACTGAACATACTCTCCTGCAACCCGCCTCACCCAATGTGGTACGGATCTGATATTTTTATACTTTAGAACCGGAACCCCCATCAGAGGCTAGCCAGCTAACTAGCCAACAGATTGTAGTCAGTTAGCCACTGCTAGTGGTCTTCACCGTTAACTCAGACACCAGCCAGCCTCAGCTCGGTCAATAATTGCCAGTCTGCACAGAGCGATATCAACTCCGACCTTATCGGACCGCTTTTTCTCTACCACAACTGCGGATTCCTAACGCAGAATCTGAACCTTCACACCGGAACATAGCAGCTAGCTAGCTGCAATCCGAGTGGCTATTCCTTGTTAAAGTCTCTGTCCTCCAGCTAATTCTTGCGCTACAATACCTCTCTTGCCAATTGCCTGGACCCTTTACTGCTGACACGGAGCCCCGCCGATCCATCACCACTGGTCTGCCGACATAATCGTCCAAGGTGGTTTCAACAGGGTATCCCGTTGCGACGTCACGGAAGGCCCATCTGCTATCCCCGGCCCGCTAGCTGTCTGAATCACCATGTCTCCAGCTCGCCTAGTGTAGTAGCGACGACTGAATCGGCTCCTTCACTCACCTATTCCTACTCATTGGACCCTTTGATCACTCGGCTACACATGCCTCTCCCTAATGTCAATATGCCTTGTCTATTGCTGTTTTGGTTAGTGATTGTCTTATTTCACTGTAGAGCCCCCAGCCCTGCCCAATATGCCTTAGATAGCCCTTTTGTCCAACCCACATGCGGTGACCTCACCTGGCTTAACTGGTGCCTCTAGAGACAAAACCTCTCATCGTCATTCAATGCCTAGGTTTACCTCCACTGTACTCACATCCTACCATACACTTGTCTGTACATTATGCCTTGAATATTTTCTTCCACACCCAGAAATCTGCTCCTTTTACTCTCTGTTCCGAACGCAGTAGACGACCAGTTCTTATAGTCGTACCCTTATCCGACGACTCCTCTGTTCCTCTGGTGATGTAGATGTTAACCCAGGCCTTGCAGCCCCCAGCACCACTGCTATAACCCAGGCGCTCTCATTTGTTGACATCTGTAAGCATAAAAGCCTTGGTTTCATGCATGTTAATATCAGAAGCCTCATCCCTAAGTTTGTTTTATTCACGGCTTTAGCACACTCCGCCAAACCTGATGTCCTAGCTGTGTCTGAATCCTGGCTTTGGAAGGCCACCAAAAATCCTGAAATCTCCATCCCCATCTACAACTTTTTTCGACAAGATAGAACTGCAGTCTGGGAGGAGTTGCAGTCTACTGCAGAGAGAGCCTGCAGAGTTCTGTCATACTATACAGGTCTGTGTCCAAACAATTTGAGCTTCTACTTTTAAAAATGTACCTTTCCAAAGACAAGTCTCTCAACGTCTCAGCTTGTTATAGACCGTACCTCAGCCCCCAGCTGTGCCCTGGACGCCATATGTGAATTGATTGCCCCCTATCTATCTTTAGAGTTCGTACTGTTAGGTGACCTAAACTGGGATATGTTTAACACCCGGTCATACAATCTAAGCTAGATGCCCTCAATCTCACACAAATCATCAAGGAACCTACCAGGTACAAACCTAAATCCGTGACCATGGGAACCTCATATCATCCTGACCAACTTGCCCTCTAAATACACCTCTGCTGTCTTCAACCAGGATCGCCGTGATCACTGCCTCATTGCCTGCGTTGGCAATGGGTCTGCGGTCAAACGACCACACCTCATCACTGTCAAAAGCTCACTAAAACACGTCCGGCCTGGCCCAGGTATCCTGGAAGGATATTGACCTCATCCCGTCAGTATAGGATGCCTGGTTACTCTTTAAAAGTGCTTTCCTCAACATCTCAAATAAACATTCCCTATTCAAAAAATGTAGAACAGACATAGCCCTTGGTTCACCCCAGACTTGACTGCCCTTGACCAGCACGATAACATCCTGTGGCATTCTACATTAGCATCAAATAGCCCCCGTGATATTAAACTTTTCAGGGAAGTCAGGAACCAATATACACACACAGTCAGTTAGGAAAGCTAAGGCTCGCTTTTTCAGAGAAATTTGCATCCTGTAGTACTAATTCCAATAGGTTCCGGGACAGTGTAGTCCATGGAGAATAAAAGCACCTCCTCTCAGCTGCTCAATGCACTGAGGATAGGGAAAATCTACAATAATCGCTAATTTCAAAAAGCAGTTTTCAATGGCTGGCCATGCTTCCCACCTGGCTACCCCTACCCCGGCCAACAGCTCTGCACCCCCTGCAGCAACTTGCCCAAGCCCCCCTCTCCTTCACCCAAATCCAGACTGCTGATGTTCTGAAAGAGCTGCAAAATCTGGATCCCTACAAATCAGCTGGGCTAGACAATCTGAACCCTCTTTCTAAAATTATCAGTCGAAATTGTTGCAACCCTCATTACTAGCCTGTTCAACTGCTCTTTCATATCATCTGAGATCCCTAAAGATTGGAAAGCTGCCACGATCATCCCCCTCTTCAAAGGGGGAGACACTAGAGAGCCAGACTGCTACAGACCTATATCTATCCTACCCTTGCCTTTCTGAAATCTTCGAAAGCTAACAAACAGATCGCTGACCATTTCGAATCCCACCGTACCTTCTCCGCTATGCAATCTGGTTTCTGAGCTGGTCATGGGTGCACCTCAGCCATGCTCAAGATCCTAAATGATATCATAGCCACCATTGATAAAAGACGGTACTCTGCAGCCGTCTTCATCGACCTGGCCAAGACTTTTGACTCTGTCAATCACTGCATTCTTATAGGCAGACTCAATAGCCTTGGATTAATAATGACTGCCTCACCTGGTTTACCAACTACTTCTCAGATAGAGATTTAGTTTGTCAAATTGGAGGGTCTGTTGTCTAGACCTCTGGCGGTCTCTATGGGGGTGCCACAGGGTTCATTTCTCGGGTTGACTCTTTTCTCTGTGTATATATCAATGATGTTGCTCTTGCTGCTGGTGATTCTCTGATCCACCTCTACACAAACAACGGCATTCTGTATACATCTGGCGCTTCTTTAGACACTGTCTTAACAAACCTCCAAACGAGCTTCAATGCCAATCGACACTCCTTCCGTGGCCTCCAACTGCTTTTAAATGATAGTAAAACTAAATGCAGCTCTTCAACCTATTGCTGCCACCGCCCGCCCGCCCGACGAGCATCACTACTCTGGACGGTTCTGACTTAGAATATGTGGACAACCACAAATACCTAGGTGTCTGGTTAGACTAAACTCTCCTTCCAGACTCACATTAAGCATCTCCAATCCAAAATTAAATCTGTAATCTGCATCCTAATTCGCAACAAAGCCTCCTTCACTCATGCTGCCAAACATACCCTCATGCTGTCTTCGTATCCAAGGTAATTGTGTAGTTTAGAGTGTGTAGACTTAGAGTGATTATCTTAATTTACCGAGGTTAGCTAGCCAGCTATTTGTCGTCCTTAACGTAGGAGTCACTGCTAGCTAGCTAGCCAACAGCTAGCCAACGTCTTCCGAATTGAACTTCAACAACCCGGTCAACATTCCGCCTCGCTCCACAGGTAGTATCACATTTTCATTTCACTTCATTACAGTACAACGGTTTGATTTGTTTGATTGTAGCTAGCTAGCTACATAGCCGTCTTTGTATCTAAGACAATTGTGTAGTCTGGAGCGATTTTCTAGGTTAGCTAGCCAGCTATTGTCGTTCTTTTAACATAACGTTACGTAATCAACACTGCTAGCTAGCCAGCTAGCCCCTTCGAATAGCAGCACTGTAGAAACTATTACACTCGACGGAACGCTTGATTAGTGTAGTGTCAACAACGTAGCCACTGCCAGCTAGCCTACTCCAGCAGTACTGTATCATTTCAATCATTTTAGTCAATAAGATTCTTGCTACGTAAGCTTAACGTTCTGAACATTCGATAAGTGTAGTCCACTTGTCATTCCAATCTCTTGCATTAGCGTAGCCTCTTCTGTAGCCTGTCAACTATGTGTCTATCTATCCCTGTTCTCTCCCTGCACAGACCATGCTCCACACTGCCAAGTGGGTCGCGGCCAATTCTAATCTGGTGGTCCCAGCGCGCACGACCCACGAGTCTCCAGGTCTCCGGTAGCCTCTGTAACTGCCGATCTATGCCAACAAGGCAGAGTTCATCTCAGCCTATGCCTCCCCTCCAGTCCCTCGACTTCTTGGCACTGACAGAAACATGGATCACCACAGACAACACTGCTACTCCTACTGCTCTCTCTTCGTCCGCCCCACGTGTTCTCGCACACGCCGAGAGCTCTTGTCAGCGGGGTGGTGGCACCGGGATCCTCATCTCTCCCAAGTGGTCATTCGCTTCTTTTCTCCCCTCTACCTTATCTGTCTATCGCCTCTTCTTTGAATTCCATGCTGGTCACAGTTACCAGCCCTTTCAAGCTTAACATCCTTATCATTTATCGCTCCTCCAGGGTTCCTCGGAGAGTTCATCAATGAGCTTGATGCCTTGATAAGCTCCTTTCCTGAGGACGGCTCACCTCTCACAGTCCTGGGCTTAATTTTAACATCCCCACGTCTACCTTTGACTCATTCCTCTCTGCCTCCTTCTTTCCACTCCTCTCCTCTTTTGACCTCACCCTCTCACCTCCCCCCTACTCACAAGGCAGGCAATACGCTCGACCTCATCTTTACTAGATGCTGTTCTTCCACTAACCTCATTGCAACTCCCCTCCAAGTCTCCGACCACTACCTTGTATCCTTTTCCCTCTCGCTCTCATCCAACGCTTCCCACACTGCCCCTACTCGGATGGTATCGCGCCGTCCCAACCTTCGCTCTCTCTCCTCTTCCATCCTATCATCTCTTCCCTCTGCTCATACCTTCTCCAACCTATCTCCTGATTCTGCCTCCTCAACCCTCCTCTCTTCCCTTTCTGCATCCTTTGACTCTCTATGTCCCCTATCCTCCAGGCCGGCTCGGTCCTCCCCTCCCGCTCCGTGGCTCGACGACTCATTGCGAGCTCACAGAACAGCGCTCCGGGCAGCCGAGCGGAAATGGAGGAAAACTCGCCTCCCTGCGGACCTGGCATCCTTTCACTCCCTCCTCTCTACATTTTCCTCCTCTGTCTCTGCTGCTAAAGCCACTTTCTTCCACTCTAAATTCCAAGCATCTGCCTCTAAACCTAGGAAGCTCTTTGCCACCTTCTCCTCCCTTCTGAATCCTCCTCCCCCTCCCCCCTCCTCCCTCTCTGCAGATGACTTCGTCAACCATTTTGAAAAGAAGGTCGACGACATCCGATCCTCGTTTGCTAAGTCAAACGACACCGCTGGTTCTGCTCACACTGCCCTACCCTGTGCTCTGACCTCTTTCTCCCCTCTCTCTCCAGATGAAATCTCGCTTCTTGTGACGGCCGGCCGCCCAACAACCTGCCCGCTTGACCCTATCCCCTCCTCTCTTCTCCAGACCATTTCCGGAGACCTTCTCCCTTACCTCACCTCGCTCATCAACTCATCCCTGACCGCTGGCTACGTCCCTTCCGTCTTCAAGAGAGCGAGAGTTGCACCCCTTCTGAAAAAACCTACACACGATCCCTCCGATGTCAACAACTACAGACCAGTATCCATTCTTTCTTTTCTCTCAAACTCTTGAACGTGCCGTCCTTGGCCAGCTCTCCCGCTATCTCTCTCAGAATGACCTTCTTGATCCAAATCAGTCAGGTTTCAAGACTAGTCATTCAACTGAGACTGCTCTTCTCTGTATCACGGAGGCGCTCCGCACTGCTAAAGCTAACTCTCTCTCCTCTGCTCTCATCCTTCTAGACCTATCGGCTGCCTTCGACACTGTGAACCATCAGATCCTCCTCTCCACCCTCTCCGAGTTAGGCATCTCCGGTGCGGCCCACGCTTGGAATGCGTCCTACCTGACAGGTCGCTCCTACCAGGTGGCGTGGCGAGAATCTGTCTCCTCGCCACGCGCTCTCACCACTGGTGTCCCCCAGGGCTCTGTTCTAGGCCCTCTCCTATTCTCGCTATACACCAAGTCACTTGGCTCTGTCATAACCTCACATGGTCTCTCCTATCATTGCTATGCAGAATACACACAATTAATCTTCTCCTTTCCCCCTTCTGATGACCAGGTGGCGAATCGCATCTCTGCATGTCTGGCAGACATATCAGTGTGGATGACGGATCACCACCTCAAGCTGAACCTCGGCAAGACGGAGCTGCTCTTCCTCCCGGGGAAGGACTGCCCGTTCCATGATCTCGCCATCACGGTTGACAACTCCATTGTTTCCTCCTCCTAGAGCGCTAAGAACCTTGGCGTGATCCTGGACAACACCCTGTCGTTCTCAACTAACATCAAGGCGGTGGCCCGTTCCTGTAGGTTCATGCTCTACAACATCCGCAGAGTACGCCCCTGCCTCACACAGGAAGCGGCGCAGGTCCTAATCTAGGCACTTGTCATCTCCCGTCTGGATTACTGCAACTCGCTGTTGGCTGGGCTCACTGCCTGTGCCATTAAACCCCTACAACTCATCCAGAACGCCGCAGCCCGTCTGGTGTTCAACCTTCCCAAGTTCTCTCACGTCACCCCGCTCCTCCGCTCTCTCCACTGGCTTCCAGTTGAAGCTCGCATCCGCTACAAGACCATGGTGCTTGCCTACGGAGCTGTGAGGGGAACGGCACCGCAGTACCTCCAGGCTCTGATCAGGCCCTACACCCAAACAAGGGCACTGCGTTCATCCACCTCTGGCCTGCTCGCCTCCCTACCACTGAGGAAGTACAGTTCCCGCTCAGCCCAGTCAAAACTGTTCGCTGCTCTGGCCCCCCAATGGTGGAACAAACTCCCTCACGAAGCCAGGACAGCGGAGTCAATCACCACCATCCGGAGACACCTGAAACCCCACCTCTTCAAGGAATACCTAGGATAGGATAAAGCAATCCTTCTCACCCCCCCTTAAATGATTTAGATGCACTATTATAAAGTGGCTGTTCCACTGATGTCAGAAGGTGAATTCACCAATTTGTAAGTCGCTCTGGATAAGAGCGTCTGCTAAATGACTTAAATGTAAATG
>NW_026999845.1:0-9579 GCF_036934945.1 Oncorhynchus masou masou
TCTCATCTCATATGTATATACTGTATTCTATTCTACTGTATTTTGTCAATGCCACTTGACATGCTAATCATAATACCCATAGATTTGTGTATTGTTGTGAATTGTTAGTAGTACTGCACTGTTGAGCTAGGAAACATGTGCTGATTTCATACACCCGTAAAATAACATCTGATAAATCCGTGTATGTGATCAATAACATTTGATTGTTAGTGATCGGCACCAATATGGAAACTCTATAGATGTCAAATGTTTTCCTTCCAAGTGTTTTTTTGATAATTACAATAGTAATAACATTGTATCTAAAAAATTATTAAATTAAATTAACCCTGAACACTCAGCTAACTCTCCCAACTTCACACACACACACACATGATGGGGAAGCGGTAGCAGAGGGAGAAAATATTATAAAGTAGAGAATCCCACGTGCAGAAGGTTCATTTGTTTTCCAAGGAGTCTGATGTTTGCGTTCCGTTGGGAATAACATTGTGTCAATGTTTCATTGTCTGTTCACTTCCATGGCTTTGTGAAGTCCAGACAACTGCATGCTGATTGCCCATTTTTTTTATTAGCTTTATTTAAATAGGCAAGTCAGATCAGAACAAATTTTTATTTTCAATGACGGCCTAGGAACAGTGGGTTCAGGGGCAGAACGACAGAGATTTAAACTTGCAACCTTTCAGTTACTAGTCCAACACTCTAACACTCTAACCACTTGGCAGCCTAACTTTTTCCAAATTTAAAAATCTGTTTTTTTTTGCTTTGTCATTATGGGGTATTGTGGAGGGGGGGGCAATGTAATCCATTTTAGAATGAGGCTGTAATTAAATACAATGTGTCAAAGGTCAAGGGGCTTACTTCCTGAATACACTGTATATGTAGCCTTAGAAATAAGATTCCGTAAATCAGTAACTTGCTAACATCAGATAACATTCTGTATATTAGCCATTTATGAGACTCACTAAGAAAATTCCTTTAATGATACCGCAGTAGCAATACAGGGATGTAATATCTACAGAAGAGACAGGAATGCTTATGGGGGAGGTGTTGCTTTATTTATTTAGAGCCATTTCCCTGTAACGTTTAGAGAAGATCTCATGTCCAGTGTTATTGTAGAGGTTGCAGGTTTACCTGCCTCATCTAAAGCCTTTAGGGGTATTTCTATAGGTCGCCAAGTGCCAACAGTATTTAGACAATGTGTGTGAAATGCTCGATAGTATCATCTACACTGATTGAAGTGGATGTAGCAAGTGACATCAATAAGGGATCATAGCTTTCACCTGGATTCACCTGTCAGTTTATGTTATGGATGGAAAGAAATGGTGTCCTTAATGTTTGTACACTCAGTGTGTAAACGAACATGTAAAGTGGTGGTTCCGTGTTTCATGAGCTGAAAAAAATACAGGAAATGATCCATGAGCACAAAAGCTTATTTCTTTCAAATGTCTTTACATCCCTGTTGCTGATCATTTCTCATTTGCCATTCACCTGATAGGTGTGGCATATCAAGAAGCTGATTAAACAACGTGATCATTACACAGGTGCATCTTCTGCTGGGGACAATAAAAGACTGACTGCAGGGATGTGGAATCAGAGCTGATGCCAGAAAATGTTCATTTCTCTGCCACCTCAAACGGCATTTAGAGAATCTTATAGTAAGCCCTTAATTGGCTCCAGTCTCGTGCAAGAAATGAAATTAGGAGGAACTGGTATCACTGGCAAGCGCACTACACCATTTACACGCATGGTTTTGTTCAAGTATTGTAGTTTTGTTTGACCATTTTTTACAATGAGAAAACAACCAACAACAAATACATTGTAACAACAACACTGATTCAACTATAGCAAACAATCTGAGAGAAAATGCCCCACAGACCCTGCCCCTTTGCATTCCATCGGGACAACATCAGACTGATTGGTATTTGCTAGTTGGGCTGCAAGGTTGGGATTTTCCGATGGGTCAGGTTTGTTGGATCCAAAGCTACTGGTTGTTGGTTTGCTCTTTAGTGGTCTATAATGTGTTGGTTTTATCTAATTGTACCTCCTAACTAGTGTGAATACAACGGGAAGCTTGTTGATCCATCAGCAGCCCGTTAAGCTTGTAACGCTGAAGGCTGATAGGGTTTTGTAGCTCGTAGTTAGTCATGTTTGGCTCTTTTCATAATAGTGAAGCAATGATGAACCAATATCACAATATGACTTGTTCATGTCCTTATTGGTGCCCACCACTAGTAACTGTACAGTGCATATCTCGTTAAAGTTATCTCTGTAAATGATCTAACGGGTAGCATTAAGGAAATAGGAAAGAGCATTTAGAAGTACCAAGTATCATGACTTGTTGGGAGGATTTCGGTTCATATCAACTAACCTGCAAGTTCCTCTGGTCCTCATCAACTGGGATATCTCTGTTGGAAGAGTCAAAACCAAACCCCGTGAATATGAATCAATCAGAAAATCCATATCACATTATAGCATCATTAGGTGGTAATAAATTAAAGAAACTTGATCTACCCATTGATTTTCATTGAGGAAGCTAAGGTGAACATACCTTTCGAAGATAGAGAAAATCAATCAAGTTCTGTATGAAAACATTTAAAGGCCTTATTACACAAAACAGTTGCCATACGCTGCTTTCTACAGAAGATTGGCTTTGAAGCCTAATTTATACGCTACACAATTAGGCAACACGCAAACAATAATGCAATTAGCTACTGAAAATGTAATTTATACACTACACAATTAGGCACCATGCAACGCAATAATGCAATTAGTTACTGAAAATGTAATTGATACGCTACACATTAGGCACCACGCAACGCAAAAAATGCAATTAGCTACTGAAAAATGTATTTATACGCGCACAATTAGGCACCACGCAAATCTAATAATGCAATTAGCTACTGAAAATGTAATTTATAATTTACACAATTAGGTAAAATCACGCAACGCAATAATGCAATTAGCTACTGAAAATGGTAATTACACGCTACACAATTAGGCAACTACGCAACCAATAATGCAATTAGCTACTTCGAAATGGGATCCAGCTTATTGAGCCGAGTTACAAATTATGAGCTGCACAAGTTTACATTATCCTTACATTATCCTTACATGATCATTACATTATCCTTACATTACCTTGGATGTGGTGTTGGCAAGCCTCATTCATGCTATATGTGTAGCATCTATTAACCTGAAGTGCAAACCATAGTGTATATAGTAGTATATAAATGTAAGCAAGATATTCAAACTATACAGGAGCTTTTCAATTAAACCAGATTGCACACTTGAATAATGCAATGATTAAAAAAAAAAAGTGTGAAGAATTTGTATTTTTTAAAAGGGCTTAATTGTTAGCTATTACGACAACAATGATGTGTTATTACTGTATACATGTGGCCTCAGAGAGAAAATGTTCATTTAAAAACCAGGTGAGTAATATGTGAAGTAAACGCTGATCCCGGTGAGTAACTTTCCCCTTGCATTCATCCATTTGACACATTATTCATGTTTAGTTGAAAAGCTCCTGTATAGCTTAAAGGTATGCTGAAGTTTATTTGGAATTTACGGTAACATACTGTACCTTTTTTACAGTAACTGCAGGTAAGTTACAAACAAAAACAATTACATTGTGGGTGAAATCTCAACTGTGTCTACCTCCAATACATGTGCCATTTCTATTTACATACTTCTGCTGTACATGTTATTTGCAAGTAGTTTTCAGTGTAACTACTGTCACACCTTGGTCTTAGTATTTGTGTTTTAGTTAATTAGTTGGTCAGGCTAGGTGTGACATGGGTTTATGTTTGTTATATTTCTTAGTGGGGTTTTTTTTGATGTTAAAGTTGACGTGGCTGATTAGGGGGTGTGTGTTGCATAGTTTGGCTGTTGATGAGTGTTCTCAATCAGAGTCAGGATTCTCGTTGTTCTGATTAAACCATTTAGGTATTCTGCTCTATTTTTGTATCAGGTGATTGTCCTGTCTCTGTGTTAGTGTTCACCAGAGCAGGTTTGTTTAGGTTTTCACGTCCGCTTGTTGTTTTTGTTATTTCATGTATCGTCATTTTGTTTTATTAAAAACATGAGTAAAAACTGCCATTTCAATAGACTTCTTTTCGACAAATGAAGAAAACGTCGTTACAACTACATGTAAATATGTTAGCAGTACACTTCTTTTGCTGAAAGTACACTTTTGGGGAAACAGCACCTTTGTTATTGTTTTGCTCAGTGTAACTTTATCGTTATCAGTACATATTCTCGAGGGGGAGCGGGGACTTGGTTTGTTGTTTGTAACTTCATTGTTGAAGCCAACAATTAAGGATTCTGCTTTAAAGGTGAAGCTGAAAAATAGGGATGGGTTGTGATGCTAGAAGAATCATGAACGCATTAGGGAAGCTTAGGTGCTGGCATGGCCTGTAGAACGTCCAAACCACCACAGAATGTCTCCGGTCAGAACAAGGATGAGGTGGATGTCCAGGTTGAGGGGTTTAATGATAAACTCACTATCCAACACCACTCTGAGTCGAACTTGATGATAGACTCACTCTGAATGAGAACTTGATGACACTCACACATCTAACACCACTCTGAGCTTGATAGACCATCTAACACCATTGAGTCAACTTGATGATAGAATCACACATCTAACACCTCCTGAGTCGAACTTGATGATAGACTCCACACATCTAATACCTTGAGTCGAACTGATGATAGAATCACACATATAACAATTACCTGAGTCGAACTTGATGATAGACTCACATTGTCATCTAACACCACTTTGAGTTAACTTGATGATAGACTCACACATCTAACACCACACTGAGTCGAACTTGATGACAGACTCACATCTAACACCACCTGAGCCTAATTTGATGATAGACTCACACTAGTCACCACTTGAGCCCAACTTGACATAGACTCACATCTACACCACTCTGAGTCGAACTTGATGATAGACTCACACATCTAACACCACTCTGAGTCGAACTTGATGATAGACTCACACATCTAACACCACTCTGAGTCGAACTTGATGATAGACTCACACATCTAACACCACTCTGAGTCGAACTTGATGATAGACTCACACATCTAACACCACTCTGAGTCGAACTTGATGACAGACTCACCATCTAACACCACTCTGAGTCGAACTTGATGATAGACTCACACATCTAACACCACTCTGAGTCGAACTTGATGATAGACTCACACATCTAACACCACTCTGAGTCGAACTTGATGATAGACTCACCACATCTAACACCACTCTGAGTCGAACTTGATGATAGACTCACTATCCAACACCACTCTGAGTCGGACTTGATGATAGACTCACACATCTAACACCACTCTGAGTCGAACTTGATGATAGACTCACACATCTAACACCACTCTGAGTCGAACTTGATGATAGACTCACACATCTAACACCACTCTGAGTCGAACTTGATGATAGACTCACACATCTAACACCACTCTGAGTCGAACTTGATGATAGACTCACACATCTAACACCACTCTGAGTCGAACTTGATGATAGACTCACACATCTAACACCACTCTGAGTCGAACTTGATGATAGAC
Source organism: Oncorhynchus masou masou (assembly GCF_036934945.1). NCBI lineage: Eukaryota > Metazoa > Chordata > Actinopteri > Salmoniformes > Salmonidae > Oncorhynchus > Oncorhynchus masou. The sequence continues at coordinate 5,587 of NW_026999845.1, forward strand.
TCACACATCTAACACCACTCTGAGTCGAACTTGATGATAGACTCACATATCTAACACCACTCTGAGTCGAACTTGATGATAGACTCACACATCTAACACCACTCTGAGTCAAACTTGATGATAGACTCACACATCTAACACCACTCTGAGTCGAACTTGATGATAGACTCACACATCTAACACCACTCTGAGTCGAACTTGATGATAGACTCACACATCTAACACCACTCTGAGTCGAACTTGATGATAGACTCACACATCTAACACCACTCTGAGTCGAACTTGATGATAGACTCACACATCTAACACCACTCTGAGTCGAACTTGATGATAGACTCACACATCTAACACCACTCTGAGTCGGAACTTGATGATAGACTCACACATCTAACACCACTCTGAGTCGAACTTGATGATGGACTCACATCATCTATTTTCCTCTGAGCTTCCAAATTGATGATAGACTCTCTATACCACTCTGGTCGAACTTGATGATAGACTCACACATCTAACACCACTCTGAGTCGAACTTGATGATAGACTCACACATCTAACACCACTCTGAGTCAACTTGATGATAGACTCACACATCTAACACCACTCTGAGTCGAACTGATGATAGACTCACACATCTAACACCACTCTGAGTCGAACTTGATGATAGACTCACATCTAACACCACTCTGAGTCGAACTTGATGATAGACTCACACATCTAACACCACTCTGAGTCAACTTGATGATAGACTCCCATCTAACACCACTCTGAGTCGAACTTGATGATAGACTCACACATCTAACACCACTCTGGAGTCGAACTTGATGATAGACTCACACATCTAACACCACTCTGAGTCGAACTTGATGATAGACTCACACATCTAACACCACTCGAGTCGAACTTGATGATAGACTCACACATCTGCTACCACTCTGAGTCGAACTTGATGATAGACTCACACATCTAACACCACTCTGAGTCGAACTTGATGATAGACTCACATCTAACACCACTCTGAGTCGAACTTGATGATAGACTCACACATCTAACACCACTCTGAGTCGAACTTGATGATAGACTCACACATCTAACACCACTCTGAGTCGAACTTGATGATAGACTCACACATCTAACACCACTCTGAGTTGAACTTGATGATAGACTCACCCATCTAACACCACTCTGAGTCGAACTTCTGATGATAGACTGCTATCAACACCACTCTGAGTCGGACTTGATGATAGACTCACACATCTAACACCACTCTGAGTCAAACTTGATGATAGAATCACACATCTAACACCACTCTGAGTCGAACTTGATGATAGACTCACACATCTAACACCACTCTGAGTCCAACATTGACTCAGACTCACACATCTCGAACTTGATGATAGACTCACACATCTAACACCACTCTGAGTCGAACTTGATGATAGACTCACACATCTAACACCACTCTGAGTCAACTTGATGATAGACTCACACATCTAACACCACTCTGAGTCGAACTTGATGATAGACTCACACATCTAACACCACTCTGAGTCGAACTTGATGACAGACTCACACATCTAACACCACTCTGAGTCGAACTTGGATGATAGACTCACACATCTAACACCACTCTGAGTCGAACTTGATGATAGACTCCACATCCAATGGCCACTCTGAGTTGAACTTGATGACACTCACTATCCAACACCACTCTGAGTCGAACTTGATGATCTGCCACATCTAACAGTTCACTCTCGAGTCAAACTTGATGATAGAATCCTCACACATCTAACACCACTCTGAGTCGAACTTGATGATAGACTCACACATCTAACACCACTCTGAGTCCAACTTGATGATAGACTCACACATCTAACACCACTCTGAGTCGAACTTGATGATAAACTCACACATCTAACCACTCTGAGTCGAACTTGATGATAGACTCACACATCTAACACCACTCTGAGTCGAACTGAGTCAGACTTGATGATAGACTCACACATCTAACACCACTCTGAGTCAAACTTGATGACACACTCACTCTCCAACACCACTCTGAGTCGAACTTGATGATAGACTCACACATCTAACACCACTCTGAGTCGAACTTGATGATAGACTCACACATCTAACACCACTCTGAGTCGAACTTGATGATAGACTCACACATCTAACACCACTTGAGCTTAGACTTGATGATAGACTCCCATCTAACACCACTCTGAGTCGAACTTGATGATAGACTCACACATCTATGCTACCTCTGAGTCGAACTTGATGATAGACTCACATCTAACACCACTCTGAGGTAGAACTTGATGATAGACTCACACATCTAACACCACTCTGAGTCGAACTTGATGATAGACTCACATCTTCTTTCTACAATGAAGTCGAACTTGATAGACTCACACATCTAACACCACTCTGGAGTCGAACTTGATGATAGACTCACACATCTAACACCACTCTGAGTCGAACTTGATGATAGACTCACTATCCAACACCACTCTGAGTCGGACTTGATGATAGACTCACATCTAACACCACTCTGAGTCGAACATGATGATAGAATCACACATCTAACACCACTCTGAGTCGAACTTGATGATAGACTCACACATCTAACACCACTTTGAGTCCAACTTGATGATAGACTCACACATCTAACACCACTCTGGAGTCGAACTTGATGATAGACTCACATCTAACACCACTCTGAGTCGAACTTGATGATAGACTCACCCATCTAACACCACTCTGAGTTGAACTTGATGATAGACTCACCCCATCTAACACCACTCTGAGTCGAACTTGATGATAGACTCACTATCCAACACCACTCTGAGTCGAACTTGATGATAGACTCACACATCTATTTCCTCTGAGTCGAACATGATGATAGAGATCACACATCTAACACCACTCTGAGTCGAACTTGATGATAGACTCACACATTTAACACACTCACAAGTCGAACTTGATGATAGACTCACACATCTAACACCACTCTGAGTCGAACTTGATGATAGACTCACACATCTAACACCACTCTGAGTCGAACTTGATGATAGACTCACACATCTAACACCACTCTGAGTTGAACTTGATGATAGACTCACCCATCTAACACCACTCTGAGTCGAACTTGATGATAGACTCACTATCCAACACCACTCTGAGTCGGACTTGATGATAGACTCACACATCTAACACCACTCTGAGTCAAACTTGATGATAGAATCACACATCTAACACCACTCTGAGTCGAACTTGATGATAGACTCACACATCTAACACCACTCTGAGTCCAACTTGATGATAGACTCACACATCTAACACCACTCTGAGTCGAACTTGATGATAGACTCACACATCTAACACCACTCTGAGTCGAACTTGATGATAGACTCACACATCTAACACCACTCTGAGTCGAACTTGATGATAGACTCACACATCTAACACCACTCGGAGTTGAACTTGATGACAGACTCACACATCCTAACACCACTCACCAAGGTCGAACTTGATGATAGACTCACACATCTAACACCACTCTGAGTCGAACTTGATGATAGACTCACCCATCTAACACCACTCTGAGTCGGAACTTGATGATAGACTCACACATCTAACACCACTCTGAGTCGAACTTGATGATAGACTCACACATCTAACACCACTCTGAGTCGAACTTGATGATAGACTCACACATCTAACACCACTCTGAGTCGAACTTGATGATAGACTCACACATCTAACACCACTCTGAGTCGAACTTGATGATAGACTCACACATCTAACACCACTCTGAGTCGAACTTGATGATAGACTCACACATCTAACACCACTCTGAGTCGAACTTGATGATAGACTCACACATCTAACACCACTCTGAGTCGAACTTGATGATAGACTCACACATCTAACACCACTCTGAGTCGAACTTGATGATAGACTCACACATCTAACACCACTCTGAGTCGAACT
>NW_026999846.1:0-9572 GCF_036934945.1 Oncorhynchus masou masou
TCTCCAATAGGTTCTATTGTGCCATTATAAACCAGTAATTATCATATGTCCTCATGCTATAAACGTATGTGACTGATTAATGTGCTGGAACATTTCTCCCGAAATCCCTTGGGGAAAAGATCGCCACACCTTCTACGTTAACAATAGCATACTTCGGTTATTATCAAGAGGGCATACACCAGGCTACAGATTAAGTGGGCAGAGACTGGTGGAGTGCAATGTCCAATTGACTCTAGATGTAATTCAAAGAGTAGAATCCCCAAAGCCCCCCATCTCTCTCTCACACACACACACAAACACACAGTAATTTATTCCAACACCTCCTACTTTTTTCTCTGGAGCGCCTGCGAGCAGAAGACCCGTTACCTAGTTACAAGCGAGTGATGGTGCAACGAGTAGCCTAATGTAATGTTGGTGGCTTTCAGTGCAGGCTACCTCTCGGACTGTGAACAGTCAGGTGGAAGTGCGCGTAAAAGAAAGTTCATTCCGTTATAAAATATTTTTTTTATATCGGACACACTAAAGAAAAAACAATTGTGTACCCTATTATTTGCAAGTAACATTTCTGGGGGTAATTTCTCAAGAGAAAGCACAACTTCACCATTATTTAATCACCCGGCTGTGGATACTTACCGAAAAAACGTGTTTGCAAAAGTGAAAGGTAAGATTTTCTTTTTGATGTTTTTTGTTTAGTCTATTTCTAGAGCAATATATACTGAGTGTACAAAACATATAAGAACACCTGCTGTTTCCATGACATATAATGACCAGGTGAATCCAGGTGAAAGCTATGATCCCTTATTAACGTCACTTGCTAAATCCACTTCAATCAGTGTAGATGAAGGGTAGGAGACAGGTTAAAGAATGATTTTTAATCCTTGAGACAATTGAGACATGGATTGTGTATGTGTGCCATTCCAAGAGTGAATGATTTAAGTGCCTTTGAACGCAACCTGGTCTCAGAGCATTTCCTATTATTCTGTTTGTAAACCCAAGACACATAATTTATTATGATATGTTACGTTTTGTATGGTATGGATTAATTTGTGGATTTCCATCAACCATTTCCTATGATATGTTATGAAATATGATTTATATTATATGTCACAAATTTGCAAACGTACCATAAGTTATGGATTTGCCAAACATACAATATGTTACGAATTTGCATAACATATGATCTGTTACAAATTCTAGCTAGGTGGCTAACAATAGCTAGCTCGCTAACATTAGCTAGTTTGGGGGTTATGGTTAAGGTTAGGGTTACGTTCAGGAGTTAGGTTAAAGGGTTAAGGTTAGATTTAAGGGAAGAATTAGTTAAAATAGTTCAGCTTAGGGTTAGGTCGAAGGGTTAGCTATAAGGGTTAAGATTAGGGTAAGAGTTAGCTAACATGCTAAGTAGTTCAAAAGTAAACAAAAAGTAGTAAGTAGTTGAAAAGTTGCAAATTAGCTAAAATGCTGAAGTTGTCAGTGATGAGATTCGAACTTGCACCCTTTGGGTTGCTAGACGCATGCTGTTTATCACAGTGTCTTGCCAACATTCCCTAGGTGTAAAATACCTGCAAGGTGTTCTTGCAGACCATGCCCACTCCAAACACCCCTCACCCCCTGCTCACCTCCTCCCACCAGCTGAAAAATACATAAAATTCTATATATTTTTTTACTTCTTTAGTTTAGATAAGAAAAAAGCTGGGGGCTGATGTCTGCTGGAGATTGATGTACAAGCAGATGGACAGAGCGCAGAGTTGAGTCAGTCTGAGGATGTTTTTAGCACTCAGTCTGGGCGATTGGTGGAAAATCTGGGACAGAGGGCCCAGGGGCGATCAAAAGAAATAAATTAGAGCTCAGTTAAAGTTAAAGACCATACGAGAGCAGACTCACCAATGAGCATGATGAGTTCCATCTGTCTGTCCATAGCTCTGGAGGGACAGTATGTGAGTCAGCAAGCCCTGAAGAGCTATACCCTGTAGAAAAACACCCACAGGATTAGGTTAAAAATAATAACATTAATAAATCATTCAAAATGAATTTATAGACCTGCTGGATCACCACTCTTTAATTTATTCAAGGCCTCTTGGCAGATTTCAATATGTGGGTTGGACCTTGCTCAGATGGAAAATCTGGGAACCCAGCAGCCCCCCCCCCCCCCCCCATCTCCCACACACATGCACACTCAGTATGTGTGGTCATGTGGCATTTACAGTCCATACAGAACAAACACACAATGTTAGGAACTTCTGTAGAAGGTCCAATGATGTTTGTTGTTATTATAAAACAATGAATGGCATTTATTAAGACATCATCTTGAGACTACACTGTTAGAAAAAAAGGGTTCCAAAGGGGTTCCTTGACTGTCCCCATAGGAGAACCATTTTCAGTTCCAGGTAGAACTGTTTTTTGTTCAAGGTAGAACTCTTTTGGTTTCCATGGAGAGTGTTCTACATGTAACCCAAAAGGGTTGTACCTGGAACCAAAAAGGGTTCATCAAAGGATTCCCCTATGGGGACAGCCGAAGAACCTTGTAGGTTCTAGATAGCATCTTTTTTCCCAAGAGTGTATATATTATGAGTCAGTAGAGCAGTGTCTTAGTTCTGTGGACTGTTGGGATGGGTTTTTCGATGAAGTGAGAAATATGGAAGCAGATAAGCCATGTAAACATCTTTGCATGGCAATGAAATTGACCTTGGTTCTCACGTGGTCCTGTTTGCATTAAACACTGAAGGAGACTGGTTCGAATGGTGTGTCCAAGCCATACATGGTGGTTATGTATAGATGTAGGCTCTTCATTTGAGCCAGTTTGCTACAGCAGGAAAGTCCTGCAGCAAAAATAAATGTGGATTATCATATGGATTATAGTTAATGGACATTTTTTTGTCAAAACACCTATGTTTAACCTCACAAGTGTGATAATTTATTAGTTAGTGTGCTGTGATCACCTATCTGTCAGGAGAATCTTTTGGCCAATTTGTGCTTGAATGCTTTCTGATTGGTAAAAATGGTTAGCTGTATGCTAAATTTCAGGGACACTGAAGTCTTTCTGTACTGATAGATACATTATTGTGTTCAGTTCCTTTATTTCCTCAAACAATATGGCCTCTAAATCATCAGCTTTTATTGACCCTGGACATGGCACGACATGAAAACAAGATTGATATTTATGAGGCAAGAATCTTTCAGATTGCTTTCCGTTTGAAGGGCAAGATTAGATTGGAAAAAAAAAAAAATGGGACTGATACTTAATTAAAACTGAATGGCCCTTCTCTTTTTTTTCAGAGATTTTTTGTTCCTAGAGGGTCACAGCTTGCAAAAAGCTGTTATCTAAATATCAGCAGGCAAAATAACAGAAAATAACAGTTCAAGGAAGCAGATTATTCTCAGGTAGCAAAGGAGGGTGTTCTCACATCTAGTTATCCAGTTAGTGGGACCAAATAACAGCTGAGCGCCTTTCATTCCCATGGACAGCTATTAATACCACTTATCTGAGATTCTTTAGAAATAGCCCGCTAGTCAGTGTTCAGCAGCCACATAACACTGTGCGTATGCTTCTGGTTCAACTGCAAGTTATCCAAGTTGATGATCACTTGTGATTTATCAGGCCTTTGTTAATGACTGCAGCTATGAAGCTTATGAAATATGTAACTGAAATTATTTAAGTAAGTTCAGGAGTTCTGGAGATACTCTGTTTTTATTTTTTTTTAATTTATACGTCCCTTAATTGTGTACTTTTTTACTGTTGCTTGTTTTAGGTTCTTTTTTAGCCATTGGTGGAGTGTCAGGTACTATCTACAAATGTGGTCAGCTTTTGGGGAGTGACAAGTCATTTATGAAACATTTATAACGCCATTTATAGTGCACACTTTAGATTAGGAGCTGCAAAATGGTTGATTAATAATTAATAAATGGTTTCTAGCAACTACATTAATCGTCATCTGAGGTATTAATAAGTGCATCTAGACCTACTCACATCTATAAATGCACTCATTAAGAATTCCTAAATATCCCATACATGATATACAGAGCCTTCAGAAAGTATTCATACCCCTTGACTTATTCCACATTTATATGTGTTACAGCCTGAATTCAAAATGGACTAAATTGATATTTTTTCTCACCAATCTACACACAATACACCATAAAGACAAAATGAAAACATGTTTTTTGAAATTATTAGCAAATCTATTGAAAATAAAATACAGAAATATCTCATTCACTTGAGTATTCAGACCCCTGAGTCAATACTTTATAGAATGACCTTGGTAGCGATTACAGCTGTGTGTCTTTCTGGGTAAATCTTCTAAGAGATTTCCACACCTTGATTGAATATTTGCCTATAATTATTTTCAAAATTTTCAAGCTCTGTCAAATTTGATGTTGATCGTTGTCAGACAACCATTTTCAGGTCTTGCTGTAGATTTTCAAGTAGATTAGGTCAAATCTGTAACTCAGGAACATTCTGTTATGAACTTGAGTGAAGACCCAAACGCGGTTTTAACAGAAAACAGAGTTCTTTAATAAAAACAGGAATGGCATAAATCCTCTTCCAACGTAGTCAATGGAACAAAAGAACGTAGTATAATGCAGGTTGCACCTGCCATGCAGACTCCGACAGGACAGGACAAGGTGGAAGCAAACGAGACGACAGCTTGCTTCTGGCATCAAAAAACACAAACAAGAATCAGACACTGAAAGTAGCAGGAACAGAGAAAGAAATAGAGACCTAATCAGAGGGGGAAGAGAGAACAGGTGGGGAAAGAGAGAATGAGCTAGTTAGGGGAAATGTAGAACAGCTGAGGGATGAGAGACAGAGAAGGTAACCTAAAAAGACCAGCAGAGAGAGAGAATGAAGAGAAAGGACAGGAACAGACATAACAAGACATGACAGTACCCCCCCACTCACCGAGCGCCTCCTGGCGCACTCGAGGAGGAAACCTGGCGGCAACGGAGGAAATCATCGATCAGCGAACGGTCCAGCACGTCCCGAGAGGGAACCCAACTCCTCTCCTCAGGACCGTACCCCTCCCAATCCACTAGGTACTGATGACCACGGCCCCGAGGGCGCATGTCCAAAATCTTACGAACCCTGTAGATGGGTGCGCCTCGACAAGGATGGGGGGAGGGACGAGCGGGGGCGCGAAGAACGGGCTTAACACAGGAGACATGGAAGACCGGGTGAACGCGACGAAGATAGCGTGGAGAAGAAGTCGCACTGCGACAGGATTAATGACCTGGGAAATACGGAACGGACCAATGAACCGCGGGCCAACTTGCGAGAAGCTGTCTTAAGGGGAAGGTTCTGAGTGGAGAGCCATACTCTCTGACCGCAACAATATCTAGGACTCTTGGTCCTACGCTTATTAGCGGCCCTCACAGTCTGCGCCCTATTACGGCAAAGTGCCGACCTGACCCCCTTCCAGGTGCGCTCGCAACGCTGGACAAAAGCCTGAGCGGAGGGGACGCAGGACTCGGCGAGCTGAGATGAGAACAGCGGAGGCTGGTACCCGAGGCTACACTGAAAAGGGGATAGACCGGGTAGCAGACGAGGGAAGCGAGTTGTGGGCGTACTCTGCCCAGGGGAGCTGTTCTGACCAAGACGCAGGGTTACGAAAAGAAAGACTGCGTAAAATGCGACCAACAGTCTGATTGGCCCGCTCGGCTTGACCGTTAGACTGGGGATGAAAGCCGGACGAGAGACTGACGGAAGCCCCAATCAAACGGCAAAACTCCCTCCAAAATTGAGACGTGAACTGCGGGCCTCTGTCGGAAACGACGTCAGACGGAAGGCCATGAATTCGGAAAACATTCTCGATAATGATCTGAGCCGTCTCCTTAGCAGAAGGGAGCTTATCGAGAGGAATGAAATGAGCCGCCTTAGAGAATCTATCGACAACCGTAAGAATAACTGTCCTCCCGCTGATGAAGGCAGTCCGGTGATAAAATCTAAAGCGATGTGAGACCACGGTCGAGAGGGAATGGGAAGCGGTCTGAGACGGCCGGCAGGAGGAGAGTTCCCAGATTTAGTCTGCGCGCAGACCGAACAAGCGGCGACAAATCGACGCGCGTCACGTTCCCGAGTGGGCCACCAGAAACGCTGGCGAATGGAAGCGAGCGCACTCGAACGCCGGGTGGCCGGCTAACTTGGCAGAGTGGGCCCACTGAAGAACGGCCGGACGAGTAGGAACGGGAACGAACAGAAGGTTCCTAGGGCAAGCTCGCGGCGACGGAGTGTGAGCGAGTGCTTGCTTTACCTGCCTCTCAATTCCCCAGACAGTCAACCCGACAACACGCCCCTCAGGGAGAATCCCATCGGGGTCGGTGGAGACCTCAGAAGAACTGAAGAGACGAGATAAAGCATCAGGTTTGGTGTTTTTTGAGCCCGGACGATAAGAAATAACAAACTCGAAACGAGCGAAAAACAGAGCCCAACGAGCCTGACGCGCATTAAGTCGTTTGGCTGAACGGATGTACTCAAGGTTCCTATGGTCAGTCCAAACGACAAAAGGAACGGCGTCTCTCCAACCACTGCTCGCCATTCGCCTAGGGCCAGCGGATGGCGAGCAGTTCGCGATTACCAACATCATAGTTACGTTCTGACGGCGATAAGCTGATGAGAGAAAACGCGCAAGGATGGACTCTGCCGTCAGAGAGAGAGCTGGAGAAAGAATGGCTCCCACGCCCACCTCTGACGCGTCAACCTCAACAACAAACTGTCTAGAGATGTCAGGTAACAAGAATAGGTGCGAGATGTAAAACGATTCTTAAGAAGATCAAAAGCTCCCCTGGGCGGAAACGGACCACTTAAAGCACGTCTTAACAGAAGTAAGGGCTGTGAGAGGAGCTGCCACCTGACCGAAATTACGGATGAAACGACGGTAGAAATTAGCGAAGCCCAGAAAGCGCTGCAGCTCGACGCGTGACTTAGGAACGGGCCAATCAATGACAGCCTGGACCTTAGCGGGATCCATCTTAATGCCCTCAGCGGAAATAACGGAACCGAGAAAAGGGACAGAGGCGGCATGAAAAGTGCACTTCTCAGCCTTCACATAAAGACAGTTCTCCAAAAGGCGCTGGAGGACGCGGCCGCACGTGCTGAACATGAATCGAGAGAGACGGTGAAAAATCAGGATATCGTCCATGTAAACGAAAAACAAAAATGTTCAGCATGTCTTCAGGACGTCGTTAACTAGTGCCTGAAAGACAGCTGAGCGTTAACGAGGCCGAAAGGAAGAACCCGGTATTCAAAGTGCCCTAACGGAGTGTTAAACGCCGTCTTCCACTCGTCCCCCTCCCTGATGCGCACGAGATGGTAGGCGTTACGAAGGTCCAATTTGGTGAAAAACCTGGCTCCCTGCAGGATCTCGAAGGCTGAAGACATAAGAGGAAGCGGATAACGATTCTTAACTGTTATGTCATTCAGCCCTCGATAATCCACGCATGGGCGCAGGGACCCGTCCTTCTTCTGAACAAAAAAACCCGCTCCGGCGGGGGAGGAGGAGGAGACTATGGTACCGGGCGTCGAGCGAAACCGACAAATAATCCTCGAGAGCCTTACGTTCGGGAGCCGACAGAGAGTATAATCTACCCCGGGGGGAGTAGTTCCCGGAAGGAGATCAATACTACAGTCATACGACCGTGTGGAGGGAGAGAAGTGGCCTTGGAACGACTGAACACCGTGCGCAGATCGTGATATCCTCCGGCACCCCTGTCAAATCGCCAGGCTCCTCCTGTGAAGAAGAGACAGAGGAAACAGGAGGGATAGCAGACATTAAACAGGTTACATGACAAGAAACATTCCAGGATAGGATAGTATTACTAGACCAATTAATAGAAGGGTTATGGCGCACTAGCCAGGATGACCCAAAACAACAGGTGTAAAAGGTGAACGAAAAATTAAAAAAGAAATGGTTTCGCTTATGATTACCAGAGACAGTGAGGGTTAAAGGCAGCGCCTCACGCTGAATCTTGGGGAGAGAACTACCATCTAAAGCTTAACAAGGCCCTGGGCTCCCCTAACTGTCTGAGAGGAATGTCATGTTCCCGGAGCCCAGGTCTCGTCCATAAAACAGCCCTCCGCCCCAGAGTTATCAAGGCACTGCAGGAAGCAGATGAACCGGGCCAGCGGAGATGGACCGGAAAGGTAGTGCGTGATCCAGAAGGAGAGGCCTGAGTAGTTGCGCTCACCAGTAGCCCTCCTCTTACTGATGAGCTCTGGCCTTTTACTGGACATGAGGTGACAAAATGACCAGCGGAGCCGCAGTAGAGACAGAGGCGATTGGTGATTCTCCGTTCCTCTCCTTGGCCGAGATGCGAATACCCCCCAGCTGCATAGGCTCAGCATCCGAGCCGGCGGGGAGGGTGGCAGTGATGCGGCAGGTGGCAGTGATGTGGAGAGGGGAGCAACGGAGAACGTGAGCTCCTTTCCACGAGCTCGGCGACGAAGATCAAACCGTCGCTCTATGCGAATAGCGAGAGCTATTAAGGAGTCCAGACTGGAAGGAACCTCCCGGGAGAGGATCTCATCCTTAACCTCGACGTGGAGACCCTCCAGAAAACGAGCGAGCAAAGCCGGCTCTGCTCCAGTCACTAGAGGCAGCGAGAGTGCGAAACTCAATAGAATAATCCGTTATGGATCTATTCCCCTGACATAGGGAAGACAGGGCCCTGGAAGCCTCGCCAAAAACAGAACGGTCAAAAACCCGTATCATCTCCTCCTTAAAGTCCTGATACTGGTTAATACACTCAGCCCTCGCTCCCAGACTGCCGTGCCCCACTCACGCGCCCCGTCCGGTAAGGAGAGAAATGACGTAGGCGATGCGGGCTGCGCTCCTGGAGTAGGTGTTGGGCTGGAGAGAGAACACCACATCACACTGAGTGAGGAATGAGCGGCACTCAGTGGGCTCCCCAGAGTAACACGGCGGGTTGTTGATCCTGGGCCCGGAGACTCGGAAACCCTGGAAGTGGGCGGTGGATCGAGGTGGAGTTGGTGAACCCGTCTTGTGAGGTCGGAGACTTGGACGGCCAGGGTCTCAACGGCATGTTGAGCAGCAGACAATTCCTCCTTCGTGTCTGCCTAGCATCGTCCCTGGATCTCGACGGCGGAGTGAAAAGGGTCCGGAGCCGCTGGGTCCATTCTTGGTCTGATTCTTCTGTTATGAACTTGAGTGAAGACCCAAACGCGGTTTTAACAGAAAACAGAGTTCTTTTAATAAAAAACAGGAATGGCATAAATCCTCTTCCAACGAGTCAATGGAACAAAAGAACGAGATAATGCAGGTTGCACCTGCCATGCAGACTCCGACAGGACAGGACAAGGTGGAAGCAAACGAGACGACAGCTTGCTTCTGGCATCAAAAAACACAAACAAGAATCAGACACTGAAAGTAGCAGGAACAGAGAAAGAAATAGAGACCTAATCAGAGGGGGAAGAGAGAACAGGTGGGGAAAGAGAGAATGAGCTAGTTAGGGGAAAATGTAGAACAGCTGAGGGATGAGAGACAGAGAAGGTAACCTAAAAAGACCAGCAGAGAGAGAGAATGAAGAGAAAGGACAGGAACAGACATAACAAGACATGACAC